>NC_091989.1:96335163-96424663 GCF_044704955.1 Pristiophorus japonicus | reverse complement strand
GGAGCCCCCAATCAAACTCCAGACTTCACACTTTGTGGAAAACATCAATTGAATGATCTTCAATCGTAAAAGCGTTCAAAAAAGAGGGAGAGCGCGGGTCATTAACGATTGTGGAGATAACCAGAAGCGGAGTTAACGGCTGCCAGCCTGGAGACATGTCCACCAATAGTAAATTAGACGCTTCCTGGCTGCAGGACGTGTCTGGACCAGTCTCCCAGACGTGCAGCATCCTGAAAGGGACAGGCCCAGACGAAAGACACAGCTCCAGCGTGGCAGCAAAACAACATGGTCAGCTGTGCCCAATGCCGCAGGATACCCCCCGACATCCCCAGCAGTTGTGGAGCAGCAAAGCCCCCCTTGTTTGAGGGGTGCGGCGAGGGCCTAATCCGGGGATCGCAGCCCCAGTGCGATCCGCAGCAGGGGTAATCTGGCGAGCCCGTTATGGGACCCGTGGAACGAAGATGGAGCGGGTCGTGTAACGGGGGCGAAATTACCCCTCGGAGGGTGGAGATGAAAATCCACTCCCCACCGTCTAATTCCTCGATTTTGGTCTCACTCGAGGAGCTCTTGGGAACTGTGATAGTAAATAATGTTGAAGAGACCCACATTGAAACTGATGACTATTCAGTTTCAAATTGACTGCCGTGTTTCTTGCATTACAACAGTGACAACACTCCAAAATTACTTGATTGGTTGCCAAGTGCTTTGAGACGACCGGTGGTCATCAAAGGCGCTATATAAATTATTCTTTTATTCTAGCTGCAAGGAAATACTGCTTTAAACACCAAGCCCGTTGCCTCATAAGCGAATGCTAAGCTGGCCTTAATTTCCCATCGACCTCTCTGTGTCTTTCTTCGCCCTGTTCCAACACGTCCCATGGTCCGTCAGACTGAAGGGGTTTAAATGGCCATCCGTGGTTTTGGTAACGGTAACCTCTGACCCGGCTCCATTTTAGCGCAAGTCGCTAACTACCGCCACCAAGGCAGCGATGATTCTCTCCTTACCTTATCGCCCCTTGAGGGGAGTCAAAGATCGATTGTCGTCCGCTGTTGAGTGAAGTAATTGAAGAGGAGAACCAGTGCAGCCCACAAACTTTCACGAGGGGGAAAAAAGCTGCCCCTCCATTACCAAACGTATGGGCCCGCAACCAAAAGTCACCTCACGTGCTGTTCCACGCCTCAGTAAGTGGGCTGACAGAGCAGGTTGGGCAAATAAAATGAACCCTTCCTGGGCAGCAGCTCATTAATTTCTCTGCTGTGACAGGCAACACACACAGGCTGTGCTGACACAAGCACATCCAGAGTACAATGGGGCCTGGTGCTTTCCAATCAAGCCTGGGCTTACCACTCCGGAGTCAAGCCTCGATCACAGGGCCCTGTGTCAGCCATTCCCGAGGGTTTTATGCCAATAAAGTCCAGCGTTTACAAGCAGAAAAACAAAAACTTTTTTCAAAGGTGATCTTTGGTTCAAATGAACAGGAACACTTTTAAAGTAGAAAACCTGGTTGGAAATGTGCAGCATGGTGAGATAATGTGAAGGGCATTGTAGGTTCCCCGTGTCGGGCCTGGATTAGGACATACATCTCCCCTTGGCTCAGCCAAGCCTATTCAGCGGGTGTCGGATCCGCACAGACAGGGCAGTCTCAGGCTGATCCCCGGCCTGTGCTGAATTTATTGATCTCACCCCAGTGATATGGGCAGGCTTGGCCCCACGTCCCCACTGCTGGTGGCTGCCCCGTGAGCTCTGTTACAAACATGCCCGTGCATCAGTGGGATTGGGCTCGGTTATGATTCCCCCGTGTTGAATAGCTGGGAAATACTCTAGGTTGACAAATTCAAGGGCAGAGGCTCTTGGGTGAGGTACCAGAGGGTGATGGGTGACCACAGGACAGTGACTCAGCACCGAGGGGGAGAGAGGGGGGGGGGGGGGGAAGAGCGTGGGAGGGGGGGGAAGAGCGTGGGAGGGGGGGGGAAGAGCGTGGGAGGGGGGGGAGGGAGGGAGGGAAGAGCGTGGGAGGGGGGGGGAAGAGCGTGGGAGGGGGGGGGAGGGAGGGAGGGAAGAGCGTGGGAGGGGGGGGGAAGAGCGTGGGAGGGGGGGGGAGGGAGGGAGGGAAGAGCGTGGAATGGGGGGGGGGAAGAGCGTGGGAGGGGGGGGGAAGAGCGTGGGATGGGGGGGAAGAGCGTGGGAGGGGGGGGAAGAGCGTGGGAGGGGGGGGGAAGAGCGTGGGATGGGGGGGAAGAGCGTGGGAGGGGGGGGGAAGAGCGTGGGAGGGGGGGGGGAAGAGCGTGGGATGGGGGGGGAAGAGCGTGGGAGGGGGGGGGAAGAGCGTGGGAGGGGGGGGAAGAGCGTGGGGGGGGGAAGAGCGTGGGAGGGGGGGGGAAGAGCGTGGGAGGGGGGGGGAAGAGCGTGGGAGGGGGGGGAAGAGCGTGGGGGGGGGGGGAAGAGCGTGGGAGGGGGGGGAAGAGCGTGGGGGGGGGGGGAAGAGCGTGGGAGGGGGGGGGAGCGTGGGAGGGGGGGGGGAAGAGCGTGGGAGGGGGGGGGAAGAGCGTGGGAGGGGGGGGGGAGGGAGGGAGGGAAGAGCGTGGGAGGGGGGGGGGAAAGAGCGTGGGAGGGGGGGGGAAGAGCGTGGGGGGGGGGGGAAGAGCGTGGGAGGGGGGGGAAGAGCGTGGGAGGGGGGGGGGAGAGCGTGGGAGGGGGGGGAGCGTGGGAGGGGGGGGGGAAGAGCGTGGGAGGGGGGGGGGAAGAGCGTGGGAGGGGGGGGGAAGAGCGTGGGTGGGGGGGGGAGCGTGGGAGGGGGGGGGAAGAGCGTGGGAGGGGGGGGGGAAGAGCGTGGGAGGGGGGGGGGAAGAGCGTGGGAGGGGGGGGGAGGGAGGGAGGGAAGAGCGTGGGGGGGGGGGGAAGAGCGTGGGAGGGGGGGGGGAAGAGCGTGGGAGGGGGGGGAGAGCGTGGGAGGGGGGGGGAGAGCGTGGGAGGGGGGGGGAAGAGCGTGGGAGGGGGGGAAGAGCGTGGGAGGGGGGGGAAGAGCGTGGGAGGGGGGGGGGAGAGCGTGGGAGGGGGGGGGAGAGCGTTGGAGGGGGGGGGAGAGCGTTGGAGGGGGGGGGAAGAGCGTGGGAGGGGGGGGGAAGAGCGTGGGAGGGGGGGGGAAGAGCGTGGGGGGGGGGGAAGAGCGTGGGAGGGGGGGGGAAGAGCGTGGGAGGGGGGGGGAGAGCGTGGGAGGGGGGGGGAGAGCGTTGGAGGGGGGGGGAGAGCGTGGGAGGGGGGAGAGCGTGGGGGAGGGTCGGGGAGGGACTGGGGGAGGGTCGGGGAGGGACTGGGGGAGGGTCGGGGAGGGACTGGGGGAGGGTCGGGGAGGGACTGGGGGAGGGTCGGGGAGGGACTGGGGGAGGGTCGGGGAGGGACTGGGGGAGGGTCGGGGAGGGACTGGGGGAGGGTCGGGGAGGGACTGGGGGAGGGTCGGGGAGGGACTGGGGGAGGGTCGGGGAGGGACTGGGGGAGGGACTGGGGGAGGGTCGGGGAGAGACTGGGGGAGGGTCGGGTCGGGGAGGGACTGGGGAGGGTCGGGTCGGGGAGGGACTGGGGGAGGGTCGGGTCGGGGAGGGACTGGGGGAGGGACTGGGGGAGGGTCGGGTCGGGGAGGGACTGGGGGAGGGTCGGGTCGGGGAGGGACTGGGGGAGGGTCGGGTCGGGGAGGGACTGGGGGAGGGTCGGGTCGGGGAGGGACTGGGGGAGGGTCGTGTCGGGGAGGGACTGGGGGAGGGTCGGGTCGGGGAGGGACTGGGGGAGGGTCGGGTCGGGGAGGGACTGGGGGAGGGTCGGGTCGGGGAGGGACTGGGGGAGGGTCGGGTCGGGGAGGGACTGGGGGAGGGGAGGGTGGGACTGGGGGGAGGAGGGAGGGTCGGGGAGGGACTGGGGGAGGGGGAGGGTCGGACGGGGGAGGGGGGAGGGACTGGGGGAGGGGGAGGGGAGGGTCGGGACTGGGGGAGGGGTGGGAGGGGAGGGGAGGGACTGGGGGAGGGGAGGGGAGGGACTGGGGGAGGGGAGGGGGAGGGACTGGGGGAGGGGAGGGGAGGGACTGGGGGAGGGGAGGGGAGGGACTGGGGGAGGGGAGGGGAGGGACTGGGGAGGGGGGGGAGGGACTGGGGGAGGGGGAGGGGAGGGACTGGGGGAGGGGAGGGGGAGGGACTGGGGGAGGGGAGGGGAGGGACTGGGGGAGGGGAGGGGAGGGACTGGGGAGGGGAGGGGAGGGACTGGGGGAGGGGAGGGGAGGGGAGGGACTGGGGGAGGGGAGGGGAAGGGAGGGACTGGGGGAGGGGAGGGGAGGGACTGGGGGAGGGGAGGGGAGGGACTGGGGGAGGGGAGGGGAGGGACTGGGGGAGGGACTGTGGGAGGGGAAGGGGGGGGAGAGAAAGAGAGGAGAGGGACCGGGGGGGGGGGGGGGTGGGGAGGGGAGGGGAGGGGAGGGGAGGGGAGGGAAAGAGAGGGGAGGGACTGGGGGGGGGGGGGGGGGAGAGGAGGGGAGGGAAGGAGGGGTGGGGGCGGGGAGGGGAGAGGAGGGGAGGGAATAGCGGAGGGGGGGAGGGGTACAAGGGGAGTGCAGCAGAAGGGAGAGTGAGGAGGGAAGGGGTCAGGTGAGGAAAAGGGAGGGGAGAGGTGAGGAGAAGGGAGGGGAGGGGTGAGGAGATAGCAGAGATAGGAGTAGGTGAAAAGTAGATAGAATGGGAGGACATTTGTCGTCACTGAATGTTTTTCACGTGTCCATCTTCACGGGGCGGGAAGATGCAGGTATTTGGCAGTAGCCGACGTGTGCTGAGGTTACCCTGGTCACCATGACCACATCTGACCTAGAGCATTAATGGGTTAAGTACAGCATCACTGCCTGTAGGGCCACCATTTCTGGGGCGGGCATCAGCTGAGCTGGAGAGCCCAAGCTAATGGGAGGGAACAAAGTTACTTTTCAAGTAGCTCAGTGTGTGACAGCACGGTGCAGTGCTGTGCTCTGCGGGTCACAAGGTTCCAGGGACCGATCCCCAGTCTGTGTGCAGTCACCTGGCCTTAGGCAGGGCAGCCCTGGGCACCTGACAGTGGGAAGAAAGTCAGTCAGGGTTTCGTCTGCTGACCTCTGGTGCGGTAATCCGGGATGGAACCTGTCTGGTTCTGGACTATTGGTGGAATGAGGTTCCTTTAGTATGATAGACTGGCTCGAAGTCACTCCTTGCTGTGATCATTCCTTGCTACGAACCACATCAACCATAGGATCATACAGCAAAGGAGACAGCCATTTGTCCCATCGTGGCTGTGCTGGCACTTGGGAAGGGCTATCCAATCCTGCTCTTTCCCCCTCGCCCTGCAAACCTTTCCCTTTACAAGTGCACCAGGTCTGCCTGAGGTATATTTGGGGGCGTTACCTTGTCGAAGTCCTCCTGCGTGGCTCGCATCTCTTTCCACGTCTTGTTCAACAACTGGATGCAAGTGCAGAAGAACTCTTCAAAGACCTTGTCCTGGGCGAAGAACATGGGATAGAAGTCTTGTCCTGTCTCTGAAGCTGCCAAGGAGGAGGAGAGATGTTTGGGGAAAGCAACGACATCATGGACATTGAAAACTCATTTGTTACAGTGCATTAATTGTGGCCCTTGTGAACACTGTATGGAGACAATATTGGCCAAGGAGTCAGCAATTCGATCCAAACCAATAAACCACCCTTACACGGAGTCCTATTCATTTAGCAAAGGAGGATGTAAAAGGGGAAAGATTGGTTGACGAGCCCACAATAGTAGTGGCTTCGGACAGCAGTTGTCAAGGTGATGAGTCATCGCCACGTGTTGACGGGGCACCTCAAATTTTGACCTTTACCCTCCAGGATTTGAGTTTGAACCCAGCTCGGGCTGAATGTTTTCACCCTCTGCTGGGAGTCAGGGAGGAACATTTGATGTTGGTCACATTTAGTTTGGATTTCACACGATTGGCATTGTGTGCTGGCTCCCTTATCTCAGCAACAGACTCGCGCCTACGACATTCCTGTCCGGGTCAGGGAGCGGGGGTTAGTAATGCCTCAAAGGTCATCAATCTCCTCGATTCCAACTTAAAACAAACGCTGGTGTAAAACGGCTTGCGCGTCCTGCACAAGGCCGGGCTCACTGTTAAACGCCACAAAATTAACAACGGGGATGGCTGGAAGGGGAATGGAAAAGTCACGTGGTGGATAAGTCACACGCTTCTAAATTTGGTCTCAAGGCCCGCTGTGAGGCAGTGCAGGGGGAGTTTTATTATGTGTCTAACGCAAGCTGTGCCTGATTTCCTGAGCTGGGCATGCTTGATGCTAACTCTTGGTGTGAAAGAAGTGGAACACGTTCCATTCCCAGCACTGAAACCCTCTTCTAAACACCACAGACATTCACCAAAAGTTAAAAAAACTGGTTTTCCTTTTAAGCAAACACATTAGTCTAGCGATGGAAATACATTGCCCTCCATTTCCTCGTGATGAAAGCTTCTCATAACAATTGGTTCAACTAATAAACAAGAAATCGTATAACAAGAAAAGGCCCATTAAACCCACACCCTCCCATAGTTGCCATGCCAACTGTCATGTATGCACATGCTGTTTGCAGCCACCAGATGGTGTCACTGTTGGAGGCCGCATGGTGCTGCTCTGGTATAAAAGGCCAGCCTTTTTGAGAGCCAGGCACTTTGGGCCTAAATAAAGCAGAGCCAAGGTTGTACCTTGCTTAGTTAAGCAGTCCTCAGTTTGAACCTTTATTGCATACATAACACCAACCATCTCAATTTCTCAGAGGAGGCACCAACCGAAGGTAACTTCAGATCAAACTTCCCCAAGTCCTGAAGGTCAGCAGCCCAGCCCGAAGACTAACCTCACCTGCACCAGTCACATTCTGCATCAAACTCCCCCCATGTTCCAAGGATCAATTGTCTTCCTTTCTCTCTCTAGTTGAACTTTTTACTGTAACCGACAGCAACACAGGGCCTTTGTTAAACTTACGTGGGTCTCCGATCTTCAGGATCTCACAGAGGATTATGGTGAGCTGAATACTTCCACGACCGAAAGGACATTCGTGCTTGTCTTCACGGCTGCTGTTCTCCAGGACGAACTGCCGGAGGAGAAAGAGAGAGGTTTTTTCCCCTGACTTTCCGATTTTCTCTCCTCCTCTCCTGAAGGCATTGGGCGATGGCTCCACGGACATTGGCCTCATTGCAGTACCTGACACAGGTGACCATTCTCGACATGTCAGGTGAACCCAATGCTGTCCTCCTCCCACCCTCACACACACACCTTTCTGCTATAGCTGTACAGGGTATTGGTGAGGCCACACCTGGAGTACTGCGTGCAATTTTGGTCTCCGTATTTAAGGAAGGATATACTTGCATTGGAGGCTGCTCAGAGACGGTTCACTAGGTTGATTCCGGAGATGAGGGGGTTGGCTTATGAAGATAGGTTGAGTAGGTTGGGCCTCTACTCATTGGAGTTCAGAAGAATGAGAGGTGATCTTATTGAAACATAAGATAATGAGGGGGCTCGATAAGGTGGATGCAGAGAGGATATTGCCACTCATTAGGGGAAAATAAAACTAGGGGACATAGTCTCAGAATAAGGGGCCCCCCATTTAAAACTGAGATGAGCAGAAATTTCTTCTCTGAGGGTTGTAAATCTATGGAATTCTCTGCCCCAGAGAGCTGTGGAGGCTGGGTCATTGAATATATTTAAGGTGGAGATAGACAGATTTTTGAGTGATAAGGAAGTAAAGGGTTGTGGGGAGCAGGCAGGGAAGTGGAGCTGAGTCCAGGATCAGATATGATCTTATTGAATGGCGGAGCAGGCTCGAGGGGCCAGATGGCCTACATCTGCTCCTATTTCTTATGTTCTTATGAATCACTGGGTCGTCATCAAGAGCCACAGCCTTTGTCTACTGGAGCCAATTGGAGCAGCTCGCCTGGAATCAGTTCATTCCCACAGCTAACAAGCTGGGGCTGGAATCTGCCCCCTCACCCCTACTCTGTATGCCTCAGTACCACACCGGGCAGCCCATTGAACAACTGGCCTCTTGGCTGAACTCGGAGAGGGGGGGGAGCGAGAGCGGAGAGGATTGAGGGTGGAGGGTGGAGGGTGGAGGGTGGAGGGTGGAGGGTGGAGGGTGGAGGGTGGAGGGTGGAGGGTGGAGGGTGGAGGGTGGAGGGTGGAGGGTGGAAGAGCGAGAGCGAGAGCAGTCAGAAGGCAGTGTGGCCTGGCGGACATTCCTGGAGCTATGCACCAAAGCAGGAAGGGGCAGGGAGTGAGAGCGTCCTCATGGATCTACAGGCCTCCAATGGCATCTGAAATGAAGAATTTTCCAGATACAGCGAGGGTTTGCGACCATGTTAACTTTGTGTTTGAAGCGAAGAGTGTTTTTATTTCACATGGGGAGGGAAGATCCTTTTGACATCCTTTTCCTCCTCTGATTTTCCCATCATACCCCTCCTATCCCAATTCCCTGCCTCGCTGAGAATTCTTCCTGCGCTCCCTCCCAACATCCGCGTGCACCCACCCAGCGGCAGGCGTGAGCGGACTGGGTCGGCACCCCTCCCCCTCCCCTCCCCAGTTCAGTTGTCTTCCCCCAAAAGTGTAGAAAAGTCTCGTTCCTGTCAATCAGTAAAGCAAGATGTTTCCACGCAGCGATATCATTCGTGTCACTCGCACTCCTTGTCGTCACGACGACCCCAGGCACCTCCCCTCCTCAGAGCAATCATAGCCCCGCAACCCCCAACCAACATCCACCACCCCCCCACCCACCCACCCCACCCCCTCCCCATCCTCTATTTTTAAAGCAAAAGTTCCCTCACAAATGGAAATCGAAACAGACTGCAGCTAATCTAAACTGAACGGCAGTGCAAGGGTTAAGCTGTTATCTGATGGAACACAGTAGGGATGGTGCCAACCTACCCGGTTATAAGCATCGGTGTGGCGTGTGCAGAAGTAGATCATGTTATCCAGGGGCAGCAGTCCAGGAGGTGTTCGGCTGAAGTCTAATGAGGGATTGGCATTATTCTAGGGGGCGAAAGACAACAGGTTTACTGGCAGGGAGCTAGCTGCATCACGATTCATTTCTCCTCCCCCTCTAACATGGCCTCCATCCCATTGGTGTTCACAGGCGCCCATTCCTCAGGAGCGAGCCTGGGGCAGTCAGTGCCACGCAGGCTATTTGACTGCAGGGGGCCTTGCGGCTCCTGCCCTCACCCAGCGCCATTCTCCAGCAGGGATTGGCAGTGGCCGGCCTTCAGGAGGCGGAGAACCGTGACCAATACCCGCCCTGCTCTCGCCCAGGCGGGCCGAGGCCTACTGGAAGAGCTGTTACCTTCCGGGGTCAGCACAGGCCTGGGGCCGGACCTGGAGGTTTCTTGCTCTATACGGCTCAGTATCACACACACTTAGCGAATGAAACGCTGGGGGAGCAGGACCTTTCAATCGCATACATGAAGTGAGAAAGGATGTGTGATCGACCAGAACTACAGGGACAGAAAGGCCAAATGCTGGTAATTTTGCGTGAGCACATCCTGCACCAGGAATAGAGCCTGTAATGGCGTATTTCGGAGCAAAGAACTCTTTGCGGGAAAGGCAGGGAGAACGAGCCTTAATCAGGTATATTCCATTTCCTTTGTACTTAAAAGGGTGCCATCATCTTAAAGAGACCAGTGAAGGATATGAGCAGTATTGAAAGCCTATCTATGACACAATCACTCATCCAGAGACATAAATCAGGTCATGGGTCACAGGTCATGGTGTGAACCATTGGCACTGCATTCAATACCATTTCAAGTCCTACTGTGAAGTACTAATGTAAAAATATTAATATAGCACCAAATGCCTTAGCAGATTTCAACAAAAAATATCTTCCACTGATTATACAACTTGGAAAATAGTTATTCAAACAAAATGGCCAAGTATTTTTAATCTGCTGTGGAGAAGGTGGATTTGGGGATGAATTGATACCATTGTTTCTCCTTCCAGCAGTTTATTCTGGCTCGGACATGACTGCCGCCCATTTGTGGGCCTCAGCATTTAATGAGAGAAGCAGAGGACAAACTGCGGCTAGAATGTAGACCAGAGAGGAAACGGACACCGTTCTCCTGTGCTTGGGAGGAATGGGCTGGGGGACACAATGTCGCAAGGATTTGCTGACAAGAGCAAACTAGGCCAGAGACTCAGTTTCTAAGAAAAGTGTTCAAATTGTCCGTCTTCTGAATCCGGCAGAAGTGGCCCGTTTAGACAACAACCCTCGGACAACACGAGCTCCCCTACCAGGAGCAAAGAGCCTCTCGAACTCACGGGGAAGCCGAGCCTCCGGAACTCTCTGGCGCATAAAGATTTTCGTCGGTCTGTGTTCGCGTTCCCGGCAGAGGTGTCGGTGTCAGAGTCGAAGGCTGCCTGGCGTAGGCTGTGTACCATATCCCTCTGATCCTAAAGGGAAAGGAGACGCAAACTATGAAGAAAGTGGCAATTAAACATGGGTCCGCAAAGAATTGCAGGTGATTAGTAATGTTAGGACTGGTGGAGGTGGGGGTTAGGGGAGGGGGTGGTGGGGAGGGAGTGAGCAAGACAGACAGACAATAATTCACGTTGGCCGAGAGGTTTGCACATCAGTGTGAATTATCGGGAACCAGACAGAGTAGGATTGGGTGCTTGTGGCCATTACAGGGCAATGGTACTGAAGATGTCCGATGGAAATGGTTTGCTCAGTAACCACACGAGGAAGGCTGAAGAAACGCGAGTTGTTGCTGTAATGATTTTGCAGGGCAGTATGGCGGAGAGACTACAGAGCAGATCCAGAGCAGGAGGGGGGGAAACGGAAAAGCAAGGTTAGGATGGTCGAAGGGTCTTTAGGAGCCCACTGAATGCAGGAAGGGAGCGGGAAGGTGAGGAGAGGGAGATTCCATGGGTCACACAATTTTGCTTTCAAAATTCCAATCTGGGGGCTGGGTAGTGGAACTGGTTTTTCAACTTTTCAGACATGGGTTCAAATCCAGCCGAGACTGGTTGGTATGATGAATATCTCACTATATAAGCAAAACCTCGATTTCAAAATTCTCATCCTTGTTTACAAATCCCTCCATAACCTCGCCCCTCCCTATCTCAGTAATCACCTCCAGCCTCACAACCCCCCCCCCCCACCCCCACCCCGAGATGTCTGCGCTCCTCTAATTCTGCCCTCTTGAGCATCCCTGATTAGAATCGCTCCACCATTGGTGGCCGTGCCTTCTGTTGCCTAGGCCCCAAGCTCTGGAAGTCCCTCCCTAAACCTCTCTACCTCTCTTTCCTCCTTCAAGACGTTCCTTAAAACCTAACTCTCTGACCCAGCTTTTGGTCACCTGCCCGAATTTCTCCTTATGCGGCTTGGTGTCAAATTTATTCGTCTCATAATATTCCCGTGAAGCGCCTTGGGGCATTTCACTACATTAAAGGTGCTATATAGATACAAGTTGTTGTTATTTAAAGTGTTACTTGTTTAATCAACCCAGGGCCTTTGCATTGAATTACAAACATTACTATTAACAGACTGTTTCCAGTCCCACACGCTGTGACTGAGCACAAAGACATTCCTGTATTTCCGATCTGGACTGACGCTGTCCAAACACTGGAGACCTGGAACAGTCCACTGTGAGCGAGACTTTCATTGGCCATCTGTCAGCTGCACGCCAATCCAGTCCACAACCCCGCTGAATTGGCACATCCCATTAAAATTGAACTGGGCAAGCCAGCTGAGCCCAGCAAGCAGTGGGCCAGAGGTATCATAAAGTTACAGAATCATCGAAGCCCATGGGATTAAAGGATAGTGGCAGCGTGGATATGGTATTGGCGGCAAGACAGAAAGCAGAGAAAGTGGTGAATGGTTGTTTTTCCAAACTGGAGGGAAAAAATAAATTAAAGACAGACTTGCATTTATATAGCGCCTTTCATGAACACTGGACGTCTCAAAGCGCTTTACAGCCAATGAAGTACTTTTGGAGTGTAGTCACTGTTGTAATCTGGGAAACGTGGCAGCCAACTTGCGAACAGCAAACTCCCACAAACAGCAATGTGATAATAACCAGATAATCCGTTTTTGTCATGTTGATTGAGGGATAATGTCTGGAGGGATAATGTCTGGGGGGCAGTGCTGTGCTGTCCTCCACCAGCCTGTCCTTGCCACACAGTACTGCCGCCCAGTCATCAAGATCCATGGCACGGCCCTGGACAACGTGGACCATTTCCCATACCTCGGGAGCCTCCTATCAACAAGAGCAGACATTGACGATGAGATTCAACACCGCCTCCAGTGCGCCAGTGCAGCCTTCGGCTGCCTGAGGAAAAGAGTGTTTGAAGACCAGGCCCTCAAATCTGCCACCAAGCTCATGGTCGACAGGGCTGTAGTAATACCCGCCCTCCTGTATGGCTCAGAGACATGGACCATGTACAGTAGACACCTCAAATCGTTGGAGATATATCACCAATGATGTCTCCGCAAGATCCTGCAAATCCCCTGGGAGGACAGATGCACCAACATTGGTGTCCTCGACCAGGCCAACATCCCCAGCATTGAAGCACTGACCACACTTGATCAGCTCCGCTGGGCAGGCCACATTGTTCGCATGCCAGACATGAGACTCCCAAAGCAAGTGCTCTACTCGGAACTCCTTCACGGCAAACGAGCCAAAGGTGGGCAGCGGAAACGTTACAAAGACACCCTCAAAGCCTCCCTGATAAAGTGCAACATCCCCACTGACACCTGGGAGTTCCTGGCCAAAGACCGCCCTAAGTGGAGGAAGTGTATCCGGGAGGGCGCTGAGCACCTCGAGTTTCATCGCCGAGAGCATGCAGATATCAAGCGCAGGCAGCGGAAAGTGCGTGCGGCAAACCAGTCCCACCCAACCCTTCCCTCAACTATCTGTTCTACCCGTGACATGGACCGTGGTTCTCATATTGGACTGTTCAGTCACCAAAGAACTCATTTTAAGAGTGGAAGCAAGTCTTCCTCGATTACGAGGGACTGCCTATGATGATGATGATGATGATGAGGGATAAATATTGGCCAGGACACGGGGAATAACTCCCCTGCCCTTCTTCGAAATAGTGGCATGGGATCTTTTACATTCACCCGAGAGAGCAGACGGGGCCTCGGTTTAACGTCTCATCCGAAAGACGGCACCTCCGTCAATGCAGCGCTCCCTCAGCACTGCACTGGAGTGTCAGCCTAGATTTATGTGCTCAAGTTCCTGGAGTGGGACTCGAACCCACAACCTTCTGACCCAGAGGCGAGGGTGCTAGCCACTGAGTTACGGTTGACACGAGTATACAGCAGTGTCCCCAGGCGTTGATGCATATTAATGAGTTGGACTTGTGGCACAATTTCATAGTTTGCAGATGACACAGAACTTGGCAAAGCAGTACACAGTGAGGGGGAGAATAATAGACTTCAGGAGGACAGAGACTGGGGAAATGGGCAAACATGTGGCAGATTCTATTTAATGCAGATCAATGTGAAATGATGCATTTTGGTAGGAAGAATGAGGGGAGGCAATATAAACTATATGGTACAATGTTAATGGGGGTGCAGGAACAGAGCGAGCTGGGGGCGTACATACAAATGTGGGCTGGATTTTCGGCATGTTGCTGCCTCTGTTTTCACCCCCAAGGGGCGGCAATGGTGGTGAAGAACACTTCCGGGTGTGCGGACAGCTTCCAGCGTCTCCCCCCCCGGGGTTTTCGGTGCCGGTTTCGGCGGGGCGCGGAGTATTACCGCCCAGAAGAGGCGAGCCGGTGTGCAATGCCCCTGGTTGTGACACCGGCTCGATTTGTAGCTCCCGCCCGAACCATAGCGCTCCGTAGAGCGCCGTGCTGGGACTGCCTGTGTGAGGGAAGTGTTATTTATTTTTTTGCGATTTGTGCAGTGATGGTGTGAGTTATTTATTGGGAATGTTTTTTGTGTTTTTATTTCAGGGTTTATTTTGCATCGCCAGGCCCCTCTCTCAGAGCGCTCCCAGGCTGGACGTTTAGTTTGGGATTTGCGCTTGCTCAGCCTGCCTAGCGCCCCGAGAGGTAACACCGCCCTTAGCCCCACACTCAGGGCCCAGCTGCCCAATTTTGCTGACTGAGGCACAAACTGTTCCTGGGCGCAAACTTACCACCATTACCGCCCCAAAACTGAAATCCAGTCCCATGTGGTGTTTGAAGATGGAAGTACAAGTTGGGACTAATTGCATAGCTCTTTCAAAGAACTGGCACAGGCACAATGGGCTGCACTGTTCTTCTGCACTGTATGATTCTATGAAATTGCACATGGTCAGTAGATCTTTTCTATACAGTATACAGAAGATGGCACGGGGATTAGGGAGACTGACTACAGACACTCCCACAACGGAGCCATCGAGTGGCCAAAGCCTGCAACTACATTGTGGCAGCTGAATTTGACTGGGGCCCAAAGTCCGTGACAAGTCGCAGTAAGGTTTGTGGACAGGATGTGCGTATCTGAGGTGGGATTTCGAATAATAAGCCGATAGGCTGAGGGTAGGAGCTAGGTCGCAACATTAAGAATTTTTTAAATATTCGTTGCCAATCTTTCCAATTCTTTGTCAAATCACAAACGCCAGAGGTCACCTTGCACACATCAAGGATCACTCTGCGCCAATGCTCTTAGCCAAAAGGCCGAGAGCCACTGCACCGTTCCTAGAAGTACTGCAATACCAGGTTCGTGCCATGGAGGTGGATGGGTCAAACCACCCCACCCACCTCCTATTTTAGGAGCTAGGTCGCAACATTAAGAATTGCATCAAGTAGGGGGCTCTCTGCCAATCATCATGGGACATCATGGCTTTCAACTGGTGCAGCCTTAACCCAAAGCCATGCGTGTCAGTGTGAGTGGCTGTCTGACCTGTCACTCAGCAGCTCCCAGTGCCTGTCCTGCACCTGGGGGACTCGGTCAGCTTTAGATTATTTAATTGAGCAGGTCCTTTTTGGGGTGTGTAGTGTCATAGAATCTTACAGCACAGGAAATCGTCATTCGGCCCATCATGCCCATTACACTCACTCCCCTGCTCTTTCACCATAGCCCTGCAAGTGTTGAGGGAGTGCTGCACTGTCGGAGGTGCCGTCGTTCGGATGAGACGTTAAACCGAGGCCCCGTCTGCTCTCTCAGGTGATCTAAAAGATTCCATGGCACTCTTTCGAAGAAGAGCAGGGGAGTTATCCCCAGTGTCCTGGCCAATATTTATCCCTCAATCAACATAACAAAAACAGATTGTCTGGTCATTATCACATGGCTGTTTGTAGGAGCTTGCTTGTGCGCAAATTATCCGCCGCGTTTCCTACATTACAATAGTGATTACACTCCAAAAGTATGTCACTGGCTGTAAAGTGCTTTGAGACGTCCGGTGGTCGTGAAAGGCGCTATATAAATGCATGTCTTTTCTTTTATTTATCCAATTCGCTTTCGAAAGTTACTATTGAATCTGCTCCCACCGCCCTTTCAGGCAGCGCGTTCCCGATCACAACAACTCGCTGCATAAATAAAGCTCCCCTCCTTGCTCCATTTTTTTGCCAGGGGTGTGATTGATTTGGGAAAGCAGCCAACATTTTGTGGAAGGTGGAGGGAGCTCTCGGGGGTGGTCATTTGCTCACCTTTGTGGAACTCGAGGATCAGGCTGCAGCGGCAGCTAGTCTGGGAAGGCCGAGGCCTCTCAGAATGGTCCTCTGGGACTCCCCATGGGGCAATCTTTTCTCCCAAATCACTTGTCTTCTCCAAAGTAACACACATTTTGAAATGATAATGTTAAATGCGTCCTCAAATGCTCAAGAGCCGAGTTGCTGCTACAAACGGTATTTAAAGTTACGAAGGGGGTCGATAGAGCAGATGCAGCGACGATGTTTCCACTAGTGGGGAGTCCAAAACTAGGGACAATAATATAAAGTAGTCACTAATAAATCCAACGAGGAATGCAGGAGAAACTTCTTCACCCAGAGAGTGGTGAGAATGTGGAACTCGCTGCCACAGGGAGTGGTTGAGGCGAATAGTATAGATACATTTAAGGGGAAGCTCGAGGTATACATGAGGGGGAAAGGACTAGAAGGGTGTGTTGATGGAGTTAGATGGAGTAGTGGGGGAGGACGCTCCTATGGTGCATACACACCGGCACAGACCCACTGGGCCGAATGGCCTGTTTCTGTGCGGTAAAATGCTATTTTGTCCCCTGCAGCCACCCCTACCATGACTAACAGGTGTCCAGCTCCAATGCCTGTTTGCTAATCCCCAGGGGTTACAGGAGTACCTGGTTATAAGGGTCCATGGCAATCTTCATCCTGGGCTCGAGGAGGTTGAGGGAAATGGACTGTAGAACGTACAAGTAGTGAGCCATCTCATCCCTCATTGTAGCAGAGCTCAGGATAATGTTCTATCAGAAACACAAGAAACATCAGATCAGTGCTGGAGTAAAGCCGGACGTCCAGCACACCACAACCAGCATCGTCACCGGGGCATTGTGGGCTCGGCCATTCACACAAACAGCAATTCTGGCCTTCAGTGTTACTCTCCAATACAATGCAATGCCCATCCCAGTTTCCAGATGACAAGAGAGAGGGCACCGTTAAAATCACAGATAGAATACGGAGAGCCACCTCAAACTTGTAAGGCAGTACTCCCAGTTTAACCTGTCTGCTTAAACCACCAGATTAATTAACCCATTCCTGCTCAATGTCCACAGCACATTCTCATTTATATGGTGTTCTTTAACAGGTGTTTATCCACTTCCTTAATACGCAGTGTTTCCTAACAGTATATTGTCTGAGGCAAGCCCAAAGAAAGTGGCAGGAGATCCATTCTGATAGGACCATCCAATCCCACGTCCCCTCTGATAGGACCATCCAATCCCACGTCCCCTCTGATAGGACCATGCAATCCCACGTCCCCTCTGAAGTACTGTCCAGTTACAGTGCTGAGTGTGTGCGCGCCTTACCTTGAAAATGTACTGCCTGAGGTTTCTTTTATTGAGGAACTCCATTGTTTCCTAATAGAGAGGAAAAAAAATAACACAAGCTTTGAAGATGCCCAGGAAGAGACACTTGACAATACATGGGGGGGTAGGTTGCTGAATGAGAATGGGGCTTATCTGCACAATTTGACAGAATTAAAATATAAGGATAATTGATAAATTCCAAATGAATGTATTCACTTCAAGTTGTTCCAACTTCTCCTCTCCCAGACTTATACCCTCCGTCTCCAGCCTCTTGTTGGGACACAGTTCCACAGCCCATGTCAGCTCTCCTCTATCTCACACAAAGGGCCATCTGACCATGTGGGACATCAGAGCCAGACTGATCCTGCTGACATACACACACACACATACATCCCCCCCCCCACCAATCCCAAGAAAAACAGGACTGTCCAATAACTCACCCCTTCTGATAGGACTGTCCAGCAGTAAGAATTGGACCTGCAACTTTCCCGGTCTGGATCAATCAGCACCACACCAAATGGAGCCATTGGAGGAGCCACCCCATGAGGTTTAAGGATACACGCAACTGCTGGATGCTGAGGAAGTGAGGAATTGTTGGTGTACAGGCTCCTTGTGTCTGCTGTGGCACCGAATGTACACATCACACTTCAATGCTGACAGAAGACAGCATTTTTCAGAAGGAAGTCAAGGTATTGCATGGTGAGACACAGAGAAAGGCTCTCCCTACTCTCTCCATCAACGTGCCTATCCCCCAAACCCACAAGAGTGCCCGTCCTGAAGCGCTGTAACATTTCGACTGATAACACCAGCCACTCAAGTGGGCTCCCTGACAATGTAGTGCCAGGTTGTGCTGAATTGCAAGCGGATTTGTGCCCTGGAGATTGAGAGAAACGATGTGCCCAGTTAGAATCATAGCAATTTACAGCGCTGGCCGACAAAGAGCTACCCAGCCTAATCCCACTTTCCAGCTCTTGGTCAGTAGCCCTGTAGGTTACGGCACTTCAAATGCACATCCAAGTACTTTTTAAATGTGGTGAGTGTTTGTGCCGAGTTAGCAGCGGCCCTCACTAACATTGGAGGTTGAAGGATTACCTTCCTCTCGTCCTCCTTGGAACTGAGTAGCAGGGCGATTATCAGCGCCATGGCTTTAGTCTGGATCATTTGGTTTGTCCTGCAAAGAAAAGAAAAGGCAGGAATCACCCACAGAGCAGATACCCCACATCACACCCAAAGGACAGATACCCCACATCACCACCCACAGAGCAGATACCCCACGTCACCACCCACAGAGCAGATACCCCACGTCACCACCCACAGAGCAGATACCCCACGTCACCACCCACAGAGCAGATACCCCACGTCACCACCCACAGAGCAGATACCCCACGTCACCACCCACAGAGCAGATACCCCACGTCACCACCCACAGAGCAGATACCCCACGTCACCACCCACAGAGCAGATACCCCACGTCACCACCCACAGAGCAGATACCCCACATCACCACCCACAGAGCAGATACCCCACGTCACCACCCACAGAGCAGATACCCCACGTCACCACCCACAGAGCAGATACCCCACGTCACCACCCACAGAGCAGATACCCCATGTCACCACCCACAGAGCAGATACCCCACATCACACCCAAAGGACAGATACCCCACATCACCACCCACAGAGCAGATACCCCACATCACCACCCACAGAGCAGATACCCCACGTCACCACCCACAGAGCAGATACCCCACGTCACCACCCACAGAGCACATACCTCATGTCACCACCCACAGAGTAGATACCCCACATCACCGCCCACAGAGCAGATAAGAACATAAGAATTAGGAACAGGAGTAGGCCATCTAGCCCCTCAAGCCTGCTCTGCCACTCAAAAAGATCATGGCTGATCTGGCCGTGGACTCAGCTCCACTTACCTGCCCGCTCCCCATAACCCTTAATTCCCTTATTGGTTAAAAATCTATCTATTTGTGATTTGAATACATTCAATGAGCTAGCCTCAACTGCTTCCTTGGGCAGAGAATTCCACAGATTCACAACGCTCTGGGAGAAGAAATTCCTTCTCAACTCGGTTTTAAATTGTCTCCCCCGTATTTTGAGGCTGTGCCCCCTAGTTCTAGTCTCCCCGACCAGTGGAAACAACCTCTCCATCACTGCCCACAGAGCAGATACCCCACATCACCACCCACAGAGCAGATACCCCACATCACCACCCACAGAGCAGATACCCCACATCACCACCCACAGAGCAGATACCCCACATCACCGCCCACAGAGCAGATACCCCACATCACCGCCCACAGAGCAGATACCCCACATCACCACCCACAGAGCAGATACCCCACATCACCGCCCACAGAGCAGATACCCCACATCACCGCCCACAGAGCAGATACCCACATCACCGCCCACAGAGCAGATACCCCACATCACCGCCCACAGAGCAGATACCCCACATCACCGCCCACAGAGCAGATACCCCACATCACCGCCCACAGAGCAGATACCCCACATCACCGCCCACAGAGCAGATACCCCACATCACCGCCCACAGAGCAGATACCCCACATCACCGCCCACAGAGCAGATACCCCACATCACCACCCACAGAGCAGATACCCCACATCACCGCCCACAGAGCAGATACCCCACATCACCGCCCACAGAGCAGATACTCCACATCATTACTCACAGAGCAGATACCCCACATCACCACCCAGAGGGAAAACTTTGCACACTATAAATAGTGATAAGAATGTGGAACTCGCTGCCTCATGGAGTGGTTGAGGCGAACAGCATATATACATTTAAGGGAAGCTAGATAAGAATGAGAAAGAAAGGAATGGCAGGATATGGTGATAATGTTGGATGAAATCGGGCGGGAGGAGGCTCTTGTGGAACATAAACACCGGCGCCGACCTGCCGGGCCAAATGGCCGGTTTCTGTGCTGTAAATATACCAACGGGTCTCTCGTGGCATTGCTCATGGCGAGTCGGAGCTTAAACCATTGCTTGAGGCTAAGCCATATCCCTCGATACCCAACAAAAATCCATCGATCTCAGTCTTGAAAGTTTCAACTGCCCCCCCAGGAGCCACGGCCTTTGGGGAGGAGTGTTCCAGATCCCTGGGTATACCGCTGGCCGTAGATTTGCTTGGAGATACGACAGCCCCCAGCGGGAGCCCCCTTGCTCAGCACGGCTCAGGCTGGGAACTGGGAGCAAGTCAGAGCGTTGGTCCTTGATGTTTGCTGTGGGACAGGAGTGGTTGTGGATCAGTTGCGTAACCTTGGATTTAAATGGCCCCGAGCACTCCTGATCTTCACTGCCTCACTGCGGGGCGGGGGGCAAGGATTCAGAAAGGACAAGGGGATAGAAGGATACACAGCCTCTGAGCTGGTATGCTATGTGCTGGCCAACGTCCAAATAAACTGCACGCAATCGCCAAAGGGATAAAAAATCAGGCACAGCATGGACAACTAGAGAAAACACCATGTGAGTGCTGCAAGAATCAGGACCATCCCATAATACTAATCAACTCAGCAAAAAAAGGGAAGGGTTCACCAAGTTGCGGAGCCAATGGAGTGACCTTCGACCCCATGAACACAACTGGCGACCGCAGAGCCACCCCGGTTCAGTTGGTGGCCATTTTACGGCACAAAGCAGTAATTCGGAGTCATTATCAGACAGCCCCGAAAGCACTTTGGAAAATGATGGGATGAGGGCAGCCATCTATTGCTTTGGTTGGGGGAGGAACTTTGGGGGGGAAAAACAGGCTGTGCAAGGCCGCAAGCCTACATGAACAGGCCTAAATACGCGTGAAGGCAAGGCGTGTGCAGGCACTGCGTGTTCCCAGGCTTATAGCAACAGGTCAACAGCAGACCCTTGCTCACCAGCCTTTACCTCTCTCAAAGCATCTGGATGGTCACCTCCAAAACGGGATTGTGCACCACAACCGTACAGGGTGTTTGTGAGGCCACACCTGGAGTACTGCGTACAGTTCAGATTTCCTTATTTAAGAAGGGATATACTTGCATTGGAGGCAGTTCAGAGAATGTTCACTAGGTTGATTCCAGAGATGAAGGGGGTGTCTTATGAAGAAAGATTGAGCAGGTTGGGCCTATACTCATTGGAGTTTAGAAGAATGAGGGGTGACCTTATTGAAACATATAAGATTCTGAGGGGGCTTGACAGGGTAGATGCAGAGAGGATGTTCCCCCTCATGGGGGAATCTAGAACTGGGTGCATAGTCTCAGAATAAGGGGTCGCCCATGTAAAACGGAAATGACGGGAACTTCTTCTCTCAGAGGGTCGTGAATCTGTGGAATTCTCTGCCCCAGAGAGCTGTGGAGGCTGGGTCATTGAAGGTGAAGATAGACAGATTTTTGAATGATAGGGGAGTCAAGGGTTATGGGAAACGGGCAGGGAAGTGGAGTCGAGGCCAAGATCAGACCAGCCATGATCTTATTGAATGATGGAGCAGGGTCGAGGGGCCAAATGGCCTACTCCTGCTCCTATTTATGTTCTTATAAAACCAGGGACCAACATTCAATATAACAGGCCATGGTCCAGAGCAGGAACGACCCCCATCTTCACCAAGTGCCAGCAACAACATTGGATTTTGTTTTGTAGTTGGAGCGGTTAAAGTCTCTACAGACTGGGAGATGGGTTCCTGGGGCAGAGGCACACCTGATGTGGCCTGTGAGTGGGTCTCGCTACTACTTACACCTGTAGGTGGGCGATGAGCCTGTCCAGGGGCACTTCGTTCTTCACTAGCTGGAACAGGTAGTTGCTGCTGAGCACCATACTCTCCAGGATGGCCAGGGACAGCTGCTGGATCGATGCGTCCATTGCAGACTTGTTCACAAACCCTGCAATCTACATAACAGGTCAACAGGTTAATGAGGTTGAAGGTCACCAGGCTGCAGTGTGACCCACACTGGCCTTTCACTACCTTTCGCATGTTCTTTTATGCTAACCAAGGCGAGGGACATGAATGCTAGGGCTGGAGCACTTTTCAATCTGAGCACCCAGTGTTAACATCAAACACTCCCAGGTCAGAAAGCGCTTGGTTAGATACAGAGTAAAGCTCCCTCTACACTGTCCCATCAAACACTCCCAGGGCAGGTACAGCACAGGGTTAGATACAGAGTAAAGCTCCCTTTACACTGTCCCATCAAACATTCCCAGGGCAGGTACAGCACAGGGTTAGATACAGGGTAAAACTCCCCTACACTGTTATGACAATGTCCCACAGCCCAGCCGCAGAAAAGTGCCAGTAACGCACCGTTGGTCCGCCTAGTGAGCTTCTCCTGGCGAACGGATTATTCGGCACAGGGACTTCAATTCAAAGTGAATCCCCAGCTGTGAAGTGCTGGGGGACACCCTGAGCATGTGGAAGGTGATGTGTCAATCCAAGTTCTTCCATTCACTGTATCCGGACATTCCTGCTCCCCGCCTCCTCCCGTGAGGGTCACTCGCCCGCCTCCTCCCGTGAGGGCCACTCGCCCGCCTCCTCCCGCGAGGGTCACTTGCCAATCTCCTCCAGTGACGGTCACTCGCCCAGCTCCCCCCGTGACGGTCACTCGCCCAGCTCCTCCCGCGAGGGCCACTCGCCCAGCTCCCCCCGTGAGGGCCACTCGCCCAGCTCCCCCCGTGAGGGCCACTCGCCCAGCTCCCCCCCGTGAGGGCCACTCGCCCAGCTCCCCCCGTGAGGGCCACTCGCCCAGCCTGTCCCGTGAGGGTCATTCACCCAGCTCCTCCCGTGAGGGCCACTCGCCCAGCTCCCCCCGTGAGGGCCACTCGCCCAGCTCCTCCCATGAGGGCCACTCGCCCAGCTCCTCCCGTGAGGGCCACTCGCCCAGCCTGTCCCGCGAGGGCCACTCGCCCAGCTCCCCCCGTGAGGGCCACTCGCCCAGCTCCCCCCATGAGGGCCACTCGCCCAGCTCCCCCCGTGAGGGCCACTCGCCCAGCTCCCCCCGTGAGGGCCACTCGCCCAGCTCCCCCCGTGAGGGCCACTCGCCCAGCTCCTCACGTGAGGGCCACTCGCCCAGCCTGTCCCGTGAGGGCCACTCGCCCAGCTCCTCCCGTGAGGGCCACTCGCCCAGCCTGTCCCGTGAGGGCCACTCGCCCAGCTCCTCCCGTGAGGGCCACTCGCCCAGCCTGTCCCGCGAGGGCCACTCGCCCAGCTCCCCCCGTGAGGGCCACTCGCCCAGCTCCCCCCGTGAGGGCCACTCGCCCAGCTCCTCACGTGAGGGCCACTCGCCCAGCCTGTCCCGTGAGGGCCACTCGCCCAGCTCCTCCCGTGAGGGCCACTCGCCCAGCCTGTCCCGCGAGGGCCACTCGCCCAGCTCCCCCCGTGAGGGCCACTCGCCCAGCTCCCCCCGTGACGGTCACTCGCCCAGCTCCCCCCGCGAGGGCCACTCGCCCAGCTCCCCCCGTGAGGGCCACTCGCCCAGCCTGTCCCGCGAGGGCCACTCGCCCAGCTCCCCCCGTGAGGGCCACTCGCCCAGCTCCCCCCGTGACGGTCACTCGCCCAGCTCCTCCCGCGAGGGCCACTCGCCCAGCTCCCCCCGTGAGGGCCACTCGCCCAGCTCCCCCCGTGAGGGCCACTCGCCCAGCTCCCCCCCGTGAGGGCCACTCGCCCAGCTCCCCCCGTGAGGGCCACTCGCCCAGCCTGTCCCGTGAGGGTCATTCACCCAGCTCCTCCCGTGAGGGCCACTCGCCCAGCTCCCCCCGTGAGGGCCACTCGCCCAGCTCCTCCCATGAGGGCCACTCGCCCAGCTCCTCCCGTGAGGGCCACTCGCCCAGCCTGTCCCGCGAGGGCCACTCGCCCAGCTCCCCCCGTGAGGGCCACTCGCCCAGCTCCCCCCATGAGGGCCACTCGCCCAGCTCCCCCCGTGAGGGCCACTCGCCCAGCTCCCCCCGTGAGGGCCACTCGCCCAGCTCCCCCCGTGAGGGCCACTCGCCCAGCTCCTCACGTGAGGGCCACTCGCCCAGCCTGTCCCGTGAGGGCCACTCGCCCAGCTCCTCCCGTGAGGGCCACTCGCCCAGCCTGTCCCGTGAGGGCCACTCGCCCAGCTCCTCCCGTGAGGGCCACTCGCCCAGCCTGTCCCGCGAGGGCCACTCGCCCAGCTCCCCCCGTGAGGGCCACTCGCCCAGCTCCCCCCGTGAGGGCCACTCGCCCAGCTCCTCACGTGAGGGCCACTCGCCCAGCCTGTCCCGTGAGGGCCACTCGCCCAGCTCCTCCCGTGAGGGCCACTCGCCCAGCCTGTCCCGCGAGGGCCACTCGCCCAGCTCCCCCCGTGAGGGCCACTCGCCCAGCTCCCCCCGTGAGGGCCACTCGCCCAGCTCCCCCCGTGAGGGCCACTCGCCCAGCCTGTCCCGTGAGGGCCACTCGCCCAGCTCCTCCCGTGAGGGCCACTCGCCCAGCCTGTCCCGTGAGGACCACTCGCCCAGCTCCTCCCGTGAGGGCCACTCACCCAGCCTGTCCCATGAGGGCCACTCGCCCAGCCTGTCCCGTGAGGGCCACTCACCCAGCCTGTCCCGTGAGGGCCACTCGCCCAGCTCCTCCCGTGAGGGCCACTCGCCCAGCCTGTCCCGTGAGGGCCACTCGCCCAGCCTGTCCCGTGAGGGCCACTCGCCCAGCTCCTCCCGTGAGGGCCACTCGCCCAGCTCCTCCCGTGAGGGCCACTCGCCCAGCTCCTCCCGTGAGGGCCACTCGCCCAGCTCCTCCCGTGAGGGCCACTCGCCCAGCCTGTCCCGCGAGGGCCACTCGCCCAGCTCCCCCCGTGAGGGCCACTCGCCCAGCTCCTCCCGTGAGGGCCACTCGCCCAGCTCCCCCCGTGAGGGCCACTCGCCCAGCTCCCCCCGTGAGGGCCACTCGCCCAGCTCCTCCCGTGAGGGCCACTCGCCCAGCCTGTCCCGTGAGGGCCACTCGCCCAGCTCCTCCCGTGAGGGCCACTCGCCCAGCCTGTCCCGTGAGGGCCACTCGCCCAGCTCCTCCCGTGAGGGCCACTCACCCAGCCTGTCCCGTGAGGGCCACTCGCCCAGCCTGTCCCGTGAGGGCCACTCGCCCAGCCTGTCCCGTGAGGGCCACTCGCCCAGCTCCTCCCGTGAGGGCCACTCGCCCAGCCTGTCCCGTGAGGGCCACTCGCCCAGCTCCTCCCGTGAGGGCCACTCACCCAGCCTGTCCCGTGAGGGCCACTCGCCCAGCCTGTCCCGTGAGGGCCACTCGCTCAGCCTGTCCCGTGAGGGCCACTCGCCCAGCTCCTCCCGTGAGGGCCACTCGCCCAGCCTGTCCCGTGAGGGCCACTCGCCCAGCCTGTCCCGTGAGGGCCACTCGCCCAGCTCCTCCCGTGAGGGCCACTCGCCCAGCTCCTCCCGTGAGGGCCACTCGCCCAGCCTGTCCCGTGAGGGTCATTCGCCCAGCTCCTCCCGTGAGGGCCACTTGCCCAGCCTGTCCCGTGAGGGCCACTCGCCCAGCTCCCCCCATGACGGTCACTCGCCCAGCTCCCCCCGTGAGGGCCACTCGCCCAGCTCCTCCCGTGAGGGCCACTCGCCCAGCCTGTCCCGTGAGGGCCACTCGTCCAGCCTGTCCCGTGAAGGCCACTTGCCCAGCCTGTCCCGTGAGGGCCACTCGCCCAGCTCCTCCCGTGAGGGCCACTCGCCCAGCCTGTCCCGTGAGGGCCACTCGCCCAGCCTGTCCCGTGAGGGCCACTCGCCCAGCTCCTCCCGTGAGGGCCACTCGCCCAGCCTGTCCCGTGAGGGTCATTCGCCCAGCTCCTCCCATGAGGGCCACTCGCCCAGCCTGTCCCGTGAGGGCCACTCGCCCAGCTCCCCCCGTGACGGTCACTCGCCCAGCTCCCCCCGTGACGGTCACTCGCCCAGCTCCCCCCGTGACGGTCACTCGCCCAGCCTGTCCTGTGATGGCCACTCGCCCAGCTCCCCCTGCGAGGGCCACTCGCCCAGCTCCCCCCGTGACGGTCACTCGCCCAGCTCCTCCCGTGACGGTCACTCGCCCAGCTCCCCCCGTGAGGGCCACTCGCCCAGCTCCCCCCGTGACGGTCACTCGCCCAGCTCCCCCCGTGACGGTCACTCGCCCAGCTCCTCCCGTGAGGGCCACTCGCCCAGCTCCCCCCGTGACGGTCACTCGCCCAGCCTGTCCCGTGAGGGCCACTCGCCCAGCTCCCCCTGCGAGGGTCACTCGCCCAGCTCCTCCCGTGAGGGCCACTCGCCCAGCTCCCCCCGTGAGGGCCACTCGCCCAGCTCCCCCCGTGACGGTCACTCGCCCAGCTCCCCCCGCGAGGGCCACTCGCCCAGCTCCTCCCGTGAGGGCCACTCGCCCAGCTCCCCCCGCGAGGGCCACTCGCCCAGCTCCCCCCGTGATGGTCACTCGCCCAGTTCCTCCCACGAGGGCCACTCGCCCAGCTCCCCCATGAGGGCCACTCGCCCAGCTCCCCCCGTGACGGTCACTCGCCCAGATCCTCCCGTGAGGGTCACTCGCCCAGCTCCCCCCCCGTGAGGGCCACTCGCCCAGCTCCCCCCGTGAGGGCCACTCGCCCAGCTCCCCCCCGTGAGGGCCACTCGCCCAGCTCCCCCCCGTGAGGGCCACTCGCCCAGCTCCTCCCGTGAGGGCCACTCGCCCAGCTCCTCCCTTGAGGGCCACTCGCCCAGCTCCTCCCGTGAGGGCCACTCGCCCAGCTCCTCCCGTGAGGGCCACTCGCCCAGCTCTCCCTGTGACGGTCACTCGCCCAGCTCCCCCCGTGAGGGCCACTTGCCCAGCTCCCCCCGCAAGGGCCACTCGCCCAGCTCCTCCCGTGAGGGCCACTCGCCCAGCTCCTCCCGTGAATGTCACTCGCCCAGCTCCCCCCGTGACGGTCACTCGCCCAGCTCCCCCCGTGAGGGCCACTCGCCCAGCTCCCCCCGTGAGGGCCACTCGCCCAGCTCCCCCCGTGAGGGTCACTCGCCCAGCTCCTCCCGCGAGGGCCACTCGCCCAGCTCCTCCCGTGAGGGCCACTCGCCCAGCCTGTCCCGTGAGGGCCACTCGCCCAGCCTGTCCCGTGAGGGCCACTCGCCCAGCTCCTCCCGTGAGGGCCACTCGCCCAGCCTGTCCCGTGAGGGTCATTCGCCCAGCTCCTCCCATGAGGGCCACTCGCCCAGCCTGTCCCGTGAGGGCCACTCGCCCAGCTCCCCCCGTGACGGTCACTCGCCCAGCTCCCCCCGTGACGGTCACTCGCCCAGCTCCCCCCGTGACGGTCACTCGCCCAGCCTGTCCTGTGATGGCCACTCGCCCAGCTCCCCCTGCGAGGGCCACTCGCCCAGCTCCCCCCGTGACGGTCACTCGCCCAGCTCCTCCCGTGACGGTCACTCGCCCAGCTCCCCCCGTGAGGGCCACTCGCCCAGCTCCCCCCGTGACGGTCACTCGCCCAGCTCCCCCCGTGACGGTCACTCGCCCAGCTCCTCCCGTGAGGGCCACTCGCCCAGCTCCCCCCGTGACGGTCACTCGCCCAGCCTGTCCCGTGAGGGCCACTCGCCCAGCTCCCCCTGCGAGGGTCACTCGCCCAGCTCCTCCCGTGAGGGCCACTCGCCCAGCTCCCCCCGTGAGGGCCACTCGCCCAGCTCCCCCCGTGACGGTCACTCGCCCAGCTCCCCCCGCGAGGGCCACTCGCCCAGCTCCTCCCGTGAGGGCCACTCGCCCAGCTCCCCCCGCGAGGGCCACTCGCCCAGCTCCCCCCGTGATGGTCACTCGCCCAGTTCCTCCCACGAGGGCCACTCGCCCAGCTCCCCCATGAGGGCCACTCGCCCAGCTCCCCCCGTGACGGTCACTCGCCCAGATCCTCCCGTGAGGGTCACTCGCCCAGCTCCCCCCCCGTGAGGGCCACTCGCCCAGCTCCCCCCGTGAGGGCCACTCGCCCAGCTCCCCCCCGTGAGGGCCACTCGCCCAGCTCCCCCCCGTGAGGGCCACTCGCCCAGCTCCTCCCGTGAGGGCCACTCGCCCAGCTCCTCCCTTGAGGGCCACTCGCCCAGCTCCTCCCGTGAGGGCCACTCGCCCAGCTCCTCCCGTGAGGGCCACTCGCCCAGCTCTCCCTGTGACGGTCACTCGCCCAGCTCCCCCCGTGAGGGCCACTTGCCCAGCTCCCCCCGCAAGGGCCACTCGCCCAGCTCCTCCCGTGAGGGCCACTCGCCCAGCTCCTCCCGTGAATGTCACTCGCCCAGCTCCCCCCGTGACGGTCACTCGCCCAGCTCCCCCCGTGAGGGCCACTCGCCCAGCTCCCCCCGTGAGGGCCACTCGCCCAGCTCCCCCCGTGAGGGTCACTCGCCCAGCTCCTCCCGCGAGGGCCACTCGCCCAGCTCCTCCCGCGAGGGCCACTCGCCCAGCTCCCCCTGAGGGCCACTCGCCCAGCTCCCCCCGCGAGGGCCACTCGCCCAGCTCCTCCCCTGAGGGCCACTCGCCCAGCTCCTCCCGTGAGGGCCACTCGCCCAGCCTGTCCCGCGAGGGCCACTCGCCCAGCTCCTCCCGCACTGGTTGAAAGCGAGTGCTGATCTGTTTTGAGTTTTTTTACGTTGCTGTAGCTACACCAGAGGCACAGTGAGGCGCCTGCTCTCCGAACCTTGAAACACACTGCTTGGTGCTAATTGCCCGCGTGAGGAGCCACCAGCCTCCGACAGATCAGATCGCCACATGTTTGGAGTAATGCTGCAGCACAAGTCACTCCACCGATCTCCCACAACCTCCCTGCCCAGATCAATGATTAGATTTTTGTTAAGCAATGGTACAAAGGGATATGGGGCAAAGGTAGGTACATGGAGTTAGGTCACAGATCAGCCATGATCTCAGTGAATGGTGGGACAGGCTCGAGGGGCTCAATGGTCCACTCCTGTTCTGATGTGATCCACTAGTGCCGGCAGATCCGTACCATAGCAAAGGTCAGGACCGCTGGCCATGGCCAGCTAGCTCAGCGCAGACCAGTGATTGGCCTTGGGAGCACTCCGAGTCGGCATGGCCCAGTATCACAACATAGGATCCACTTATCATCAACGGGGCTGCTCGGATGACCAGAGTGGCAGAAGGTGGGTATCCATGGGGCAAAATGGACCTTACCGTTTAGACAAAGCTGGATCAGGCTGCCTGCTGGTTCAACTGAGAATTAGTACAGTGACATGTTTCGAACCAGAGTTGATCTGGAGCTGCAGGCCAGCTCAATAAAGGCACTGACCAGTAACCAGCCAATCGGAGCTCAGATGCCTAAACCAGAGGTGCAGCCTACTACTAGTCACAGCGCCCCCTAGTGGTCTCACAGGAAGCCTTACCTTCTTGATGAAAACTTGGGTGAGCGTTTCCCAGGAGACGACGCCATGTTCCATAAGCTCAATGAAAGCATTCAGAGTGTGAGCCAGACTCTCGCCAGTGCTGAACAACACAAGAAACAATCACTTCATTACTTGGGGTGATACAGATGACACTCACCAAGGTCCGAGCGAGCAGCCTGGGCCAGGGAGATCGCAATGAAGCTACAAAGTCAGGAACGCCACATGTTTTAATGTCAAAACAGAAAAAACGTGCATTTCTATAGCACCTTTCACCACTGCAGGACATCCCAAAGCACTTCACAGCCAATTAAGAACTTTTGATGTGCAGTCACTGTTGTAATCCAGGACATGCCACAGCCAAGTTACACACAGCAAGATCCCACAAACAGTAATGTGATAATCTGTTTGTTTAGTCATGTGGGTTGAGGGGAAAATATTGGCCAGGACACTGGGGAGAATTCTCCTGCTTTTTTTTTTCCAGAATAGGGATCTTTTACATCCACCTGAAAAGGGCAGACTGGGCCTTGGTTTAACACCTCATCCAAAAGACGGCACCTCTGACAGTGCAGCACTCCCTCAGTACTGCACTGAGGCGTCAGCCTGGATTATGTGCTAAAGCACGACCTTCTGACTCAGAAGCTACACACTAAGCCACAGCTGAGACTGCAAGGGTGTCTGGGTGATAGTCGGGAACATTTTCCCACTTACTGTACCCAGTAACAGGACAATTGACCCTGCCCTAACATGGCTCCCAAGCCAAGCTCCAAACAGTGCCCTCTGCTGGCCCAGTCTGGCATTTCTGTTTGCCCACTCCAGCCATCCTGGTCAGTGCCAAACTGTGGACATTGGACATGTGGGTCCGTACTTACAGGTGCTGGGTTCAAACTTCATTCAAATATAGAACCCTTCCACAGCAGATTCAAACGTAGGCTCGAGGGGTGAAAGGAGAATGCGCCCATCAGCCGCTGTGTCGATAACCAAATCGAATCCCGGGGCCTGGTCTGAAGTCCCTGGAGTACAGCAGAGGACACTTAAAGCTTGATCCTGAAGCTTTCTGTTCTTTGTTCAATTTGGAATTACAGATAGAAATACAGGCACACCATTGAGAAGTGCAAAGAGGAGTGGCATATAAGGACCCACACGTTTATATACCAGCGAGTAGCTGTTCTGAGTTGACTGCAATAGACACAAAGACAGGAAGTTGCTCCGTAGGTTTACGTAGACTATAGGGATCAGACCGCTACTCCCATTGCCACAGGTTTGTCTCAAAGACCTGAGAAAAAAAATCATTGAATGGAACTCAGCTGAATGGCTTGTCTATTTAACTCATCGTGAACCGGTCTACGGGACTGTGTTATTCATAGAGCCCAGAAACAGACCATTCGGCCCATCCAGTTAGTGCTGGTGTTTCTGTTCCACACGAGCCTCCCACTACCCTGTCTAACATGATCGGCAAATCCTTCTATTCCTTTCTCCCCCATGTACTTATCTAGCTTGCCCTAAAGTGCATTTGTGCGATTCGCCTCAAACACCCCTTGTGGTAATGGTCTGTCACTGCTTATTCCCAGTGACTTGACAGCCTGTGAGCAAGGCAGTGGTTGTTTGGTCTGGCGTGACAGATCCTGAAGTGATGTGGGTGTGTAGTCTATCGACAATAAATAGGTTAACTCTTGGCCCTTCCCACACTATCCGAGATAACCTCGTGCACAAGGTCTCACTTCAGTGCAAAGCTGGCGAAGAGCTTGCCTATGAAAGCTATTGTTTTGCATTGGGCCTGAGAAAACAGATCTGGAGGAGCCCAAATCATAACAGGCATGTTGCCGATTTTAACTCAAGGCTGAAGCGCAAAGAGCGATGGTGTTGACGAGTGACTTTCACTCCTCGAGTTGCCCCGAGCAACAGGCCTCGCCTGTGTCCCACAGGCATGGTAACTCTGCATGAATTGGGGGCAAGGTCTGATGGTATCCGGGTGTTAGCGAGTGGCTCAGTGGGTAGCACTCTCGCCTCTGAGTCAGAAGATCGTGGGTTCACGTTCCACTCGAGAGACTTGAGCACAAAATCCAGGCTGGCACTCCAGTGCAGTACTCAGGGAGTGCTGCATTGTCAGAGGTGCCGTCTATCGGATTAGACATTAAACCAAGGCCCCGTCTACTCCCACAGGTGGATGTAAAGGATCCTATGGCACGATTGCGAAGGACAGTAGGGGAATTCACGCCGGTATCCATCAACCAACATCACTAAAACAAGTTATCTGGTTATTATCACATTGCTGTTTGTGGGAGCTTGTTGTGCACAAATTGGGCTGTCGTGTTTCCTAGTGAGTACACTTCAAATAGTACTTAATTGGGTTTAAGGTGCTTTGGGGACTTCCGGAGGTCCCGAAAGGCGTTATATAAATGCAAGTCCTTTTTGTTTCAACGTCCTTCAGGCACTGAATGTGCCTTGGCTTGGCGCCTAGGTCCCTACTCACTCGTTGCCATTCTCCACAATGCGGACCAGCACAGCGATCCCGTCCTTACTGATGAACTCCTGGGCGAAGGTAATATCCTTGGAGAGGATGGCCAGCCCCTTCAGCGAGTCAAAGCGCACGTCGTAATTCCCGCTCTGGATCCCGGTGTAGAGGTTCTCTGCCTCCCGGCTCTGGCACAGGAAGAGAAACAGCTGAAGAGTCAACCGAGCAATTTCTACCATTTAAAGGGGCGGCCCTTGAACACTGAACTGGAAATTGTAGGTTTTTGGGGAGTGGGATCAGTATTTTTTTGACTGGACTTCCAGATGTGTAGGTGCAGGTTTAACCCTTTGTGGCAGACCCACAGACACTAGTCCCACTCACCCATCACCCCTGCACTCGCCAACCTACATTGGTTCCCCGTCCGGCAATACCTCGAATGTAACATTCTCATCCTCGTGTTCAAATCCCTCCCTCCTTGCACCCTCTCTTTCTCCGTAAGCTTCTCCAGCCCCATAACCCTCCGATCTCTGCGCTCTTCCAATTCTGGCCTCTTGTGCATCCGCCAATTTCCATCACCCCACCATCGGTGGCCATGTCTTCAGCTGCCTAGGCCCTGAGCTCTGGAATACCCTTACTAATCCTCTACACCACCCCCACCCTACCCCACCCCACCCCTCACCCCTACCCTACCCCTCACCCCCACCCCTCTCACTCTCCCCTCCCCACACTCTCTCTCCCCTCCCCTCCCCACACTCTCTCTCTCCCCTCCCCACATTCTCTCTCTCCCCTCCCCTCCCCACACTCTCTCTCCCCTCCCCTCCCCACACTCTCTCTCTCCGCTCCCCACATTCTATCTCTCCCCTCCCCTCCCCACACACTCTCTCTCCCTCCCCTCCCCACATTCTCTCTCTCCCCTCCCCTCCCCACACTCTCTCTCTCCCCTCCCCACATTCTCTCTCTCCCCTCCCCTCCCCACACTCTCTCTCTCCCCTCCCCACACTCTCTCTCTCTCCCCTCCCCACACTCTCTCTCTCCCCCTCCCCCACTCTCTCTCTCTCCCCCTCCCCCACTCTCTCTCTCTCTCCCCCTCCCCCACTCTCTCTCTCTCTCCCCCTCCCCCACTCTCTCTCTCTCTCTCCCCCTCCCCCACTCTCTCTCTCGCTCTCTCTCTCCCACCCCTCCCCCCGCGCTCTCTCTCTCCCACCCCTCCCCCCGCGCTCTCTCTCGCTCTCTCTCTCCCACCCCTCCCCCCGCTCGCTCTCTCGCTCTCTCTCTCCCACCCCTCCCCCCGCTCTCTCTCTCCCACCACTCCCCCCGCTCGCTCTCTCACCCCTCCCCCCGCTCGCTCTCTCACCCCTCCCCCCGCTCGCTCTCTCACCCCTCCCCCCCGCTCGCTCTCTCACCCCTCCCCCCCGCTCGCTCTCTCACCCCTCCCCCCGCTCGCTCTCTCACCCCTCCCCCCCGCTCGCTCTCTCACCCCTCCCCCCCGCTCGCTCTCTCACCCCTCCCCCCGCTCGCTCTCTCACCCCTCCCCCCCGCTCGCTCTCTCACCCCTCCCCCCCGCTCGCTCTCTCACCCCTCCCCCCCGCTCGCTCTCTCATCCCTCCCCCCGCTCGCTCTCTCACCCCTCCCCCTGCTCGCTCTCTCACCCCTCCCCCGGCTCGCTCTCTCACCTCTCCCCCCGCTCGCTCTCTCACCCCTCCCCCTGCTCGCTCTCTCACCCCTCCCCCGCTCGCTCTCTCACCCCTCCCCCCGCTCGCTCTCTCACCCCTCCCCCCGCTCGCTCTCTCACCCCTCCCCCCGCTCGCTCTCTCACCCCTCCCCCCGCTCGCTCTCTCACCCCTCCCCCCGCTCGCTCTCTCACCCCTCCCCCGCTCGCTCTCTCACCCCTCCCCCCGCTCGTGTTCTCACCCCTCCCCCCGCTCGCTCTCTCACCCCTCCCCCCGCTCTCTCTCTCTCACCCCTCCCCCCGCTCTCTCTCTCTCACCCCTCCCCCCGCTCTCTCTCTCACCCCTCCCCCCACTCTCTCTCTCACCTTCTCCCCTCACTCTCTCTCTCACCCCTCCCCCCACTCTCTCTCTCACCCCTCCCCCCACTCTCTCTCTCACCCCTCCCCCCACTCTCTCTCTCACCCCTCCCCCCACTCTCTCTCTCACCCCTCCCCCCACTCTCTCTCTCACCCCTCCCCCCACTCTCTCTCTCACCCCTCCCCCCACTCTCTCTCTCACCCCTCCCCCACTCTCTCTCTCACCCCTCCCCCCACTCTCTCTCTCTCCTCCCCCCACTTTCTCTCTCCTCCCCCCACCCACACTCACTCCCCCCCCGCCCCCACACACACTCTCTCCCCCCCCCACACTCACTCTCTCCCCTCCCCCCACACTCACTCTCTCCTCCCCCCACCCACACTCTCTCCTCCCCCCACCCACACTCACTCCCTCCCCGTCCCCACACACACTCTCTCCCCCCCCCCACACTCACTCTCTCCCCTCCCCCCACACTCACTCTCTCCCCTCCCCCCACACTCACTCTCTCCCACCCCCCCCATTCTCCCTCTCTCTCCTCTCCCCCCCCCACTCTCTCCTCTCCCCCCCCCCCCACTCTCTCCTCTCCCCTCCCCCCCACTCTCTCCCTCTCCCCTCCCCCCCACTCTCTCCCTCTCCCCTCCCCCCCACTCCATTCTCTCCTTCCCCCCACTCCACTCTCTCCTTCCCCCCACTCCACTCTCTCCCTCTCTCTCCCCCTCCCCGCCACACACACACAACCTTGGGTACCTTGCCCACATGCTCATTCATGGATGAGCAAATCCTATCCCACCCACCCACGGCACCTTGGGTCTCAGTGGGCAGCACTCTCGCCTCTGAGTTAGGAGGTCGTGGGTTCAAATCCCACTCCAGAGGCTTGAACACATAACTCAAGCTGACACTCCCAGTGCAGTGCTGAGGGAGTGCTGCACTGTCAGAGGTGTTGTATTTCAGATGAGACGTTAAACCGAGGCCCCTTCTGCTCTCTCAGGTGGACGTAAAAGGCCACTATTTCAACAAGAGCAGGGGAGTTCTTCCCAGTGTCCCGGCCAATATTTGACCCTCAACCAACATCACTAAAACAGATTATCTGGTCATTTCACATTGCTGTTTGTGGGAGCTTGCTGTGTGCAAATTGGCTGCCGCGTTTCCCACATTACAACAGTGACTACACTCCAAAAGTATTTCATTGGCTGTAAAGCGCTTTGGGATGACCTGATGTTGTGAATATATCTTTCTTTTTTTCTTTCCTGCAGGAGCAGGAGTCCTGGCCGATTTCTCAGCCTCTCCCTCTTGGCCACCAGCGTTTGAAGTTATCAACAGGGAGATTGAAGAAAGGGGAGACGAGGAAGAGCAATAGATAGCGGGACAGGCGGCTCACTTCCTGCGACCTTGCTGGCTTTTCGAGGTCTTGGAGCAGGCCCAGGGCATTAGCTGCTGTAGGCCCAATCATCAGCACCCAGACACGTCATTGTGACACAGCCCCTTTAAATTGAAATGATCCTTTAATAAAAACTTTCATGGCAGATTCGATTCAAAGGTTAACCTCTTCCATCAGCGCACACCTCTCCCAGGGCCCTTCAGTCGTACATCGGCCCTTTGAAAGAATACCTTTTTTTTAAAGAAGTGGGGACCACAAGCTGTTTGTATTCTTAAAGCGGTGCCCCGCAGGAACCTTTGCCACCACACTCCGGCCAATCAGTAACCGGGCAGGGTCGATGCCGGGTCTATGCTGTACCAAGTTGGTGAAATTCCTCGGGGGTGTTACCCCCACATTTGGAGGGCATTTGGTGCTAACCCCAATTATACGCGAGTGGGGTTTCTGCCAAATTCACACCAAAGTTAAGCCACTGGAACTGGAGAAGCCCTGAGGAAACTCAGCCCCAGAACATGTGCTTGACAGCTTGTGGGCCTCACTACTTAAACAGATACTATTTTAAAGGGGCAATGTATATTTTGTATATATGAGAAAGAGCAAGAATACATTGCCCCTTTAAAAGAGTATATCTATAATACACACACACACACACATACATTTATTTGGGCCATTGTAACTGTGCCTTCTCTCTGAATCAGCTCTCCACTTGGTCCCCTGCCCTGACTCCAGAACCTTTCAGTTTATCTTTTTAAAAGCTAGCCCGGATTCTACTTCCAGAGTTTGTGGTCAGACGGTCCATGTCCTCACAAAGCACTGCATAAAACGGATTCTCTCCTAACCTCCCCCTCTGTTCTGTCGGCAACAATTTTAAATTTGTGTCCTGTACTTACAAGTCCTCCTTTTAAAAAGTTCTCAAGCACCACATCGAAGAAAGAAAATTACAAATGTCTCCAAAACATTACGACGACCGCTTGCTTCAGAAGCAAGCTGCCTTAACCATCATGTTTAAAAAACAATTATAAGAGGGGTTTACCCACCGACTGGGCAGTGGTGCAGTACCACGGTCAGACAGCAGGAGGCTCACTCCAGCCGCACTGAGGCTGTAACTGGCCCTCGGTGCCTCGGTTTGATTCTTACACTGGATCGACAGCAACTTGCAGTTATATAGCGCCTTGAACATAGGAAAGCATCCCACGGAGCTTCACAGGTGTGATCTCAGACAAAACAATTGGCACCGAGCTAAAGGAGGAGATATTAGGGCAGTTAACCAAAAAGAAGGTTTTAAGGAGCCACTTTAAGGAAGAAAGGCAGAGAGGTTTTGGGAGGAAAATCGAAAGCTTGGGGCATGGAAATTTGATGCAAAAATCGTAACGCAAAGCTATCGACTCGCACAGCCTGTGTTGTGACACACCCCCCGCCCGCAGTCTAGTTCACCCCCCACCCCCAGTCTAGTTCAGACCCAGCCCCCAGCCTAGTTCAGACCCAGCCCCCAGTCTAGTTCACCCCCCACCCCCAGTCTAGTTCAGACCCAGCCCCCAGTCTAGTTCACCCCCCACCCCCAGCCTAGTTCAAACCCAGCCCCCAGCCTAGTTCAAACCCAGCCCCCAGTCTAGTTCACCCCCCAGCCCCCAGCCTAGTTCAGACCCAGCCTAGTTCAGACCCAGCCCCCAGTCTAGTTCACCCCCCACCCCCAGCCTAGTTCAGACCCAGCCCCCAGTCTAGTTCACCCCCCAGCCCCCAGCCTAGTTCAGACCCAGCCTAGTTCAGACCCAGCCCCCAGTCTAGTTCACCCCCCACCCCCAGCCTAGTTCAGACCCAGCCCCCAGTCTAGTTCACCCCCCAGCCCCCAGCCTAGTTCAGACCCAGCCCCCAGTCTAGTTCACCCCCCACCCCCAGCCTAGTTCAGACCCAGCCCCCAGTCTAGTTCACCCCCCAGCCCCCAGCCTAGTTCAGACCCAGCCCCCAGCCTAGTTCACCCCCCACCCCCAGCCTAGTTCAGACCCAGCCCCCAGCCTAGTTCAGACCCAGCCCCCAGTCTAGTTCACCCCCCAGCCCCCAGCCTAGTTCAGACCCAGCCCCCAGTCTAGTTCACCCCCCACCCCCAGTCTAGTTCAGACCCAGCCCCCGCCCGCAGTCTAGTTCACCCCCCACCCCCAGCCTAGTTCAGACCCAGCCCCCAGCCTAGTTCACCCCCCACCCCCAGTCTAGTTCAGACCCAGCCCCCAGTCTAGTTCAGACCCAGCCCCCAGCCTAGTTCAGACCCAGCCCCCGCCCCCAGCCCCGTTCACCCCCTGCCCAGCGCTCACACAGGGACATGACAAAGCGACGCAAGAACAGGAGGAGCATGTGAGTGACATCATCACACCACCTCATACCATAACATTCACTGCACGTTGCCACGGAAACCCTTTTGCCTGGTGATTTACAACCAGCCGCCGGTTATTCAGTCACGGGCCGAGAAGGGAACCGTTCCATGGCCAACCAGCGTGGGCCGGCAGTGGAGTCACACACATCACAACAGAGTGAAATAGATTGAGCCGTGGTGCATTTCACTACTCATTATCCTCCCGGTTTATCAACAACAGCTACTTGTATTTATATAGCGCCTATAAGGTAGTGAAACGTCCCAAGGCGCTTCACAGGAGTATTATGCGATAAAACAATTCGACACCGAGCCGCACAAGTAGAAATTAGCGCAGGTGACCAAAAGCTGGGTCAAAGAGGTAGGTTTTTATATTAAAGAGGTAGGTTTTAAGGAACGTCTTGAAGGAGGAAAGAGAGGTAGAGAGGAGGAGCGGTTTAGGGAGGGAGTTCCAGAGCTTGGGGCCTAGGCAACAGAAGGCTCGGCCACCAATGGTTGAGCGATTATAATCAGGGATGCTCAAGAGGGCAGAATCAGAGGAGTGCAGACATCTCGGGGGGTTGTGGGGCTGGAGGAGATTAAAGAGATAGGGAGGGGTGAGGACGTGGAGAAATTTGAAAATAAGGATGAGAATTTTGAAATCGAGGTGTTGCTTAATCGGGAGCCAATGTAGGTCAGCGAGCACAGGGGGATGGGTGAGCGGGACTTGGTGCGAGTTAGGACACGGGCAGCTGAGTTTTGGATGAGCTCAAGTTTACGTAGGGTAGAATGTGGGAGGCCAACCAGGAGTTCGTTGGAATAGTCAAGTCTAGAGGTAACAAAGGCATGGATATGGGCTTCAGCAGCGGATGAGCTGAGTTAAGGGTGGAGACGGGCGATGTTACGGAGGTAGAAATAGGCGGTCTTAGTTATGCTGCGGATGTGTGGTTGAAAACTTATTTCAGGGTCAAATATGACACCAAGGTTGTGAACAGTGTGGTTCAGCCTCAGACAGAAGTTGGGGAGAGGGATGGAGTCAGTGTCTAGGGAATGCAGTTTGTGGCAGGGACCAAAAACAATGGCTTCGGTCTTCCCAATATTCAATTGGAGAAAATTTCTGCTCATCCAGAACTGGATGTTGGACAAGCAGCCTGACGATTTAGAGGGGTCGAGAGAAGTGATAGTGAGGTAGAGCTGGGTGTCATCAGCGTGCATGTTGAACTGACGCTGTGTTTCCGGATGATGTCGCCAAGGGACAACATGTAGATGAGAAATAGGAGGGGGCTAGGAATAGATCCTTAGGGGACACCAGAGGTAACGATGAGGGGGCAGGAAGAGAAGCCATTACAGGTGATTCTCTGGCTACGATTAGATAAATAAGAATGGAACCAGGCGAGTGCAGTCTGACCCAACTGGATGATGGTGGAGAGGCGTTGGAGAAGGATAGAGTGGTGAACCGTGTCAAAGGCTGCAGACAAGCCAAGAAGGACGAGGAGGGATAGTTTACAATGGTCACAGCCACATAGTATGCCAAGGGCAGCAGCCGCATGGGAACACTACCACCTCCACGTTCCCCTCCAAGTCACACACCATCCTGACTTGGAAATATATCGCCGTTCCTTCAACGTTGCTGGGTCACAATCCTGGAACTCCCTCCCCAACAGCACTGTGGGAGCACCTTCACCACACGGACTGCAGCGGTTCAAGGCGGCGGCTCACCACCACCTTCTCAAGGACAACTTGGGATGGGCAATAAATGCCGGTCCTGCCAGCGACGCCCACATCCCAGAAATGAATTTTTAAAAATAGGGACTAGTGCATCAAAGGTGGTGGTGAGGGTGTGGGTGAGCAGATCAGAAGCTGCAGCAATGTCCTGGTGGGCCCAAGGCTGGACAGTTGGGAGTTGTAGAGAGTCGGGAGAGAGTTTTTTCCAGGGGTGGACACAGGAGGAGATAGTGTGTGTGGGGGGGGGGGGGGGGGGGGGGTGGAAGGAGGATGTGGGTGGAGAGCGATACGAGGAAGTGGTCAGAGTTGGCCTTATCTGCGATGGGAGTAGTGAGGTCGAAGGGATGGCCGTGAATATATGTTGGTTGGTTTACATGGAGGGGGAGATAAGGGAGGACACAGGAGGCTCGTGAACTCAGAGGAGAGAGAGCATGATGAACACAGACACACGCACACACAGGCAGTACACGCACACAGTACACACACACACACACACACAGTACACACACACACAGTACACACACTCTCACGCCGGCCTGGCTGAGATGGGCATACTAACTGAGAAATAACGTGTACTTGGCGACCAAACTCGGCTGGCCCGTGCAGGTGAGCAGAAGCCGAGGGGATGACCATAAGTTGAAGCAAGTGGCCAGAGGCATTAACAGGGCCAAGTTCAGGCGTGCAGTGAGCAAGGAATGGAACAAGCTGTAGCCAGGGGCTTCTCACAGGGCAGGAAACAGCTGGTAGGGAGACTTCCCACCCACCCCTCACACACCCAGTTACTGAGAGCCCCTCCAGCCAGCCGGAAGGGAAAGGAACGGTTGGGAAAATCAGAGCTCACTTCAGAAAATGCCAGAATTGCTGCAGGAACAATCACGACACGAAGCGCAGTCAGAAAGCAGCTTAAGTCGGAGGAGAGCGTGGGGCAGGCACCATTCCGAGGGTGAATGACCAAACACCCCTCCCAGGAAAAAACTGGTTTCCCCGAAACCTCGAATTCTACAACTGGACCTTTCCCCGTCCCCGACAGCACAGGCAATGTTTGAACACGCTTTTGTTAAGATTCCCATGAAGCTCAGTTGCTATAGGGACCAGCTGGAATGGGACAACAACAACTTACATTTATATGGTGCCTTTAACCTAGTAAAACATCTCAAGTTGCTTCACAGGAGCATTATCAAACCAAATTCGACACCGAGCCACATGAGATATTAGGACAGATAACCAAAAGCTTGGTCAAAGAGGTAGATTTTAAGGAGCGTCTTAAAGGACAAAAGGGAGGCAGAGAGGCTTAAGGAGAGAATCCCAGAGCTTAGGATCCAGGCAGCTGAAGGCACGGCCACTAATGGTGGAGCGATTAAAATCAGGTATACTCAGGAAGACAGAATTGGGAAAGCCCAGACATCTCGGGGGGGGGGGGAGGGGTGAGAGATTGTGGGACTGGAGGAGATTACAGAGATAGGGAGGGGCGAGGCCATGGAGGGATTTGAAAACAAAGATGAACATTTTAAAATTGAGGTGTTGCTCAAATGGGAACCAATGTAGGTTAGCAAGCACAGGGGTGCTGGGTGAGAGGGAATTGGTGTGAGTTAGGACACGGGCAGCTGGGTTTTGGATCACATCAAGTGTATGGAGGGTGGAACATGGGAGGCCGGCCAAGAGTGTGTTGGAATAGTCAAATCTAGTCCAACAAAGACATGGATGAGGGTTTCAGCAACGGATGAGCTGAGGCAGGGGCGGAGACAAACGATGTTACAGAGGTAAAAATAGGCGGTCTTAGTGATGGTACAGAGGTAGGTTTTAAGGACCTTCTTAAAGGAGGAGAGAGAAATGGAGAGGCAACGAGGTTTAAGGAGGGAATTCCAGAGCTTAGGGCCTAGGCGGCTGAAGGGGTCACATATTTAAAATGGAGATGAGGCAGAATTTCTTCTCTCAGAGGGTCGTGAATCTTTGGAATTCTCTGCCCCAGAGAGCTGTGGAGGCTGGGTCATGGAATCTGTTTAAGGTGGAGATAGACAGATTTTTGAACGATAAGGGAGGGAAGGATACGGAGAGCGGGCAGGGAAGTGGAGCTGAGTCTAGGATCAGATCAGCCATGACCTTATTGCATGGCGGAGCAGGCTCGAGGGGCCAAATGGCCGACTCCTGCTCCTATTTCTTATGTTCTTATGTTATGTTCAATGGCGGAGCAATCAAAATCAGTGAAGCACACGAGGCCAGAATTGGAGGAGCACAGAGATCTTGGGGCGGGGGGTTGTAGGGCTGAAGGAGGTTACAGAGATAGAGAGGAGAGAGCCCTTGGAGGGATTTGAAAAGAAGGATGAGAATTTTAAAATGGAGGCGTTGCCGGACCGGGAGCCAAAGTAGATCACACAGGCCAGAACAGACAGGTTCAAACAGTGCTCAGTCAGTCAGTCAGTCTCGGGGGGGGGCGGGGACATATGGCCTCAAAATCAGCCAGGGCTCCTGCTCCACGGGAAAGTCCACCTGATGCCGGGGGTGGGGCGGAGCCGGGTTCAGTGGTGCTGCCTCTCACAACCAAATAGCTCATCGTCTGCGCCCGCCCCTGAAGAATGGTGGCGAGATACCGCAGGCCAGCTGGCCCCCAACTGAACGGGAGAATCAGGCAAATACCAAGGCAGCCGAGCTGGCTCCATGGGACATGGAGGCTCCCAGGGTGGGTGGGCCGGGATTCCACCTGCGGAGGAATAGTGAAGACGTGGGGGATGGAAGAGCGCTCCGGATTTTTAATGGAAGATGATGTTTGGGGATCGAGTACATATCTAGGCAGGAGTTCCTCTCGGGAGCTGAACAGGGGGAGATGGGGGCAGAAGGAACAGGATTGATGGGCACGATGGCGTTTATTTTGTGCTCCATCCATTTTCTGAGAAACAGGGATAAACCTTCAGTGCAGCAGTGATGAGGCACTTACTGGGGCTGTCGCCAGGCGTAGGATGCTTCCGTTCTTAATTTCGTGCCGATTCTGTAACAAATGAAACAGACCGTTAGTGAGCAACACTCCAGTGGGGTCTGTGAGTGAACATCACACGCTCCCCCCTCCCTCCCCCAGTATCGCCTCCCTGACCGTGCCTGGGAAATCCTCACACCGCCCACTAGCACAAAGGCCCAGCCCTACCACAGGCCCAGGAGCAGCGCGCTGAGCTGGGCCGAGTGGGTGAATATGCCAGGGTAGGCCGCGCGAAGACCTCCCTCCTGCCCTTCCTACCCCGTTATACACCGAGGCTTCCCAGTGGGGTCCTTCCGGTTGTCCACATAGGTGGTGCAGTGACTGCCTGACACTATGCTGTTGTCACGGTTCACCACGCAGGCCAAGTAGGTTGGACCTTCCGCACAAAGGTGCCCGATTCACTTGCAGTAAGAGTCCAGCCAGCCATCAAACCTGCACAGGGGGGAAAAGAGGAGAAACTCTTCTTCAAAGTGACATGGCCCAGCTGTCTCCCCATAGTCTGGCAATTTTTTTTTCATTTTTAAGTATTTATCCAAATCCCTTTTGCAAGTTATGACTGAATCCATTTCCGCCGCCCTTTCAGGCCGTGCGTTCCAGATCACAACAACTCGCGGTGTAAATAACATTTCACATCTCCCCTCTGGATCTTTTGCCAATAATCTTCAATCTGTGTCCTCTGGTTACCGAGCCTCCTGCCAGCGGTTTCTCCCTATTTACTATCAAAACCCCATATCATTTTGAACACCTCCATTAAATCTCCGCTTAACCGTCTCTGCCCTAAGGAGAACAAATTCGGCTTCTCCAGTCTCCCCACATCACTGAAGTCCATCATCCCTGGGACCATTCCAGTAAATCCCCTCTGCACTCGCTCCAAGGCCTGATCATCCTTCCTGAAGTGTGGAACTCAGAATTGTACACAATACTCCAACTGAGGCCTAACCAGTGAGTTATAAAGGTTTTACGTAATTTCCTTACCACTGATGTACAAATTCCTGATTCACGTTAAAGACGAGGCCTAGTTACTGTCTTCAGTTATTGCTCAGCACTTCAGCAACTGAGCTTTAGTAAGGTACAGAGTCCTGTCCACCCTGAGCACCCCTAACAAAGGCCTGACTAAACTCTCCATGGCTTCCTCACACCATTCACGGGCCCCCGCGCTGCTTGCAAGCATTGAAGACTTCTTCATTATTAATAGTGAGCCCACACAACTCCCCCTTCTGGAACATTCTGCTCCCTACCATATAGCATATATGGAGACTGCACTTAGAGAGAGCTCATCCATCTCTTTCATTACATTGCTTTGAAAGGGGATATCAAATGGGAGCAAGAGTATTGTCACCATTTAGGAGAGGGATAGGCCGTCAACAAGCTATGTTCCTGTGGTGATAGCCTATGCAAAGGATACCACGAGGCCTTCACACTGCGAGTGATTGATGCTAAACCTACATCAATAAGATTCCAGCCTTGCCACCCCCTCCCCCTTGCGGTCTCCATGGAGATGTCCATGGTAACTCACCGTCTCAGTGATGTAGGTTTGAATCCCATCAGTGTACTGCAAAGCATACTGGTCTGGGTTATTCTTGTTCCACCTAACCATGAAGGAAAAAGAATATTACGTTACTGGACGTTAAATCTAACCTTTAATTAGTAACTGTGGCACCCAATACAAATCATCACACAAATGTGGCACTCAGTAAGGCAACTCTCTCTATCACTTCTATGTGAGTTATCACCGTTAAACGTTTACAATGAGGGATGTTAGTGCTGGGGAATGGAATACCTTCCATTTCAGACACCCCCGTGTCAGCATCAAACACACCTAGATCAGGTATAGTGTGATCTGAGGTAGAGCAAAGTTCCCTCCACTTTGCCCAAACAATGCTCCCCACCCGCCTTGGAAAATTGCTGCCGATGTGCCAGTGCGGTGTTGGCCCGGTGTCGCGCGGCCTCCACCCAATCCTCACACCAGCCTTGCGTGGAGTGGATCCGGAGGAGATGAACCAATTCACTGCCGCTTGTGTAGTGTAGGCCGTGGCCATAGGGACAAGGCTGTGGCTGGGCTCAGGTCATGTCAGCAAGGCTGGGGGGGGGGGGGGGGGGAGAGACAGGGAGGGAGGAAAGGGAGGGAGAGAGGGAGGAGTGAGTGGAGTGGAATTGAGTTGAGTGGAGTGAGTTGAGTGGAGTTGAGTTGAGTGGAATTGAGTTGAGTGGAGTGAGTTGAGTGGAGTGAGTTGAGTGGAGTGAGTTGAGTGGAGTGAGTTGAGTGGAGTGAGTTGAGTGGAGTGAGTTGAGTGGAGTGAGTTGAGTGGAGTGAGTTGAGTGGAGTGAGTTGAGTGGAGTGAGTTGAGTGGAGTGAGTTGAGTGGAGTGAGTTGAGTGGAGTGAGTTGAGTGGAGTGAGTTGAGTGGAGTGAGTTGAGTGGAGTGAGTTGAGTGGAGTGAGTTGAGTGGAGTGAGTTGAGTGGAGTGAGTTGAGTGGAGTGAGTTGAGTGGAGTGAGTTGAGTGGAGTGAGTTGAGTGGAGTGAGTTGAGTGGAGTGAGTTGAGTGGAGTGAGTTGAGTGGAGTGAGTTGAGTGGAGTGAGTTGAGTGGAGTGAGTTGAGTGGAGTGAGTTGAGTGGAGTGAGTTGAGTGGAGTGAGTTGAGTGGAGTGAGTTGAGTGGAGTGAGTTGAGTGGAGTGAGTTGAGTGGAGTGAGTTGAGTGGAGTGAGTTGAGTGGAGTGAGTTGAGTGGAGTGAGTTGAGTGGAGTGAGTTGAGTGGAGTGAGTTGAGTGGAGTGAGTTGAGTGGAGTGAGTTGAGTGGAGTGAGTTGAGTGGAGTGAGTTGAGTGGAGTGAGTTGAGTGGAGTGAGTTGAGTGGAGTGAGTTGAGTGGAGTGAGTTGAGTGGAGTGAGTTGAGTGGAGTGAGTTGAGTGGAGTGAGTTGAGTGGAGTGAGTTGAGTGGAGTGAGTTGAGTGGAGTGAGTTGAGTGGAGTGAGTTGAGTGGAGTGAGTTGAGTGGAGTGAGTTGAGTGGAGTGAGTTGAGTGGAGTGAGTTGAGTGGAGTGAGTTGAGTGGAGTGAGTTGAGTGGAGTGAGTTGAGTGGAGTGAGTTGAGTGGAGTGAGTTGAGTGGAGTGAGTTGAGTGGAGTGAGTTGAGTGGAGTGAGTTGAGTGGAGTGAGTTGAGTGGAGTGAGTTGAGTGGAGTGAGTTGAGTGGAGTGAGTGAGTGAGTTGAGTGGAGTGAGTGAGTGAAGGAGTGAGTGAGTGAGTGAAGGAGTGAAGGAGTGAAGGAGTGAAGGAGTGAAGGAGTGAAGGAGTGAAGGAGTGAAGGAGTGAGGTGAGTGAGGTGAGTGAGGTGAGTGAGGTGAGTGAGGTGAGTGAGGTGAGTGAGGTGAGTGAGGTGAGGTGAGTGAAGGAAGGAGTGGATCCGGAGATGATGAATCAATTCACTGCCACTTGTGTAGTGTAGGCAGTGGCCATATGGACAAGGCTGAGGCTGGGCTCAGGTCATGTCAGCAAGGCTGGGGGGGGGGGGGGGGGGAGAGACAGGGAGGGAGGAAAGGGAGGGAGGGAGGGAGGGAGGGAGGAGTGAGTGGAGTGGAGTGGAGTGGAGTTGAGTGGAGTGAGTTGAGTGGAGTGAGTTGAGTGGAGTGAGTTGAGTGGAGTGAGTTGAGTGGAGTGAGTTGAGTGGAGTGAGTTGAGTGGAGTGAGTTGAGTGGAGTGAGTTGAGTGGAGTGAGTTGAGTGAAGGAGTGAGTGAAGGAGTGAGTGAAGGAGTGAGTGAAGGAGTGAGTGAAGGAGTGAGTGAAGGAGTGAGTGAAGGAGTGAGTGAAGGAGTGAGTGAAGGAGTGAGTGAAGGAGTGAGTGAAGGAGTGAGTGGAGAGTGAGCGAGTGGAGAGTGAGCGAGTGGAGAGTGAGCGAGTGGAGAGTGAGCGAGTGGAGAGTGAGCGAGTGGAGAGTGAGCGAGTGGAGAGTGAGCGAGTGGAGAGTGAGCGAGTGGAGAGTGAGCGAGTGGAGAGTGAGCGAGTGGAGAGTGAGCGAGTGGAGAGTGAGCGAGTGGAGAGTGAGCGAAGGAGTGGAGTGAGCGAAGGAGTGGAGTGAGCGAAGGAGTGAGTGAGTGAAGGAGTGAGTGAGCGAGTGGAGAGTGAGCGAAGGAGTGGAGTGAGCGAAGGAGTGAGTGAGTGAAGGAGTGAGTGAGTGAAGGAGTGAGTGAGTGAGTGGAGTGAGTGAGTGAGTGAGTGGAGTGAGTGAGTGAAGGAGTGAGTGAGTGAGTGGAGTGAGTGGAGTGAGTGGAGTGAGTGGAGTGAGTGAGTGGAGTGAGTGAAGGAAGGAGTGGATCCGGAGATGATGAACCAATTCACTGCCACTTGTGTAGTGTAGGCCGTGGCCATAGGGACAAGGCTGAGGCTGGGCTCAGGTCATGTCAGCAAGGCTGGGGGAGGGGGGGGGGAAGAGACAGGGAGGGAGGAAAGGGAGTGAGGGAGGGAGGAGTGAGTGGAGGAGTGAGTTGAGTGGGGTGAGTTGAGTGGAGTGAGTTGAGTGAAGGAGTGAGTGAAGGAGTGAGTGAAGGAGTGAGTGGAGAGTGTGTGAGTGGAGAGTGTGTGAGTGGAGAGTGAGCGAGTGGAGTGAGTGAAGGAGTGAGTGAGTGAAGGAGTGAGTGAGTGAAGGAGTGAGTGAGTGAGTGGAGTGAGTAGTGAAGGAGTGAGTGAGTGAAGGAGTGAGTGAGTGAAGGAGTGAGTGAGTGAATGAATGGAGTGAGTGAGAGTGAGTGGAGTGAGTGGAGGAAGGAGTGGATCCGGAGATGATGAACCAATTCACTGCCACTTGTGTAGTGTAGGCCGTGGCCATAGGGACAAGGCTGAGGCTGGGCTCAGGTCATGTCAGCAAGGCAGGGAGGGAGGGCGCGAAGGAGGGAGGGCGCGAAGGGGGAAGAATTTGCACTTATACAGCACCTTTCACCACTAGGAACGTCCCAAAGCGCTTTACAGCCAATGAAGTATTTTTGAGGTGTAGTCACTGCTGTACGAATCGCGGCAGCCAATATGCGATCAGCAAGCCCAGACGAACAGCCAGATAATCTGTTTTTTTAGTAATCTTGGTTGAGAGATAAATATTTACCAGGACATTGGGGAGAATCCCGCTGCTCTTGTTCACACAGCCCCATGAAACCTTTTGCATCCACCAGAGAGGGTAAACAGGGCCTCAGCTTAATATCTCATCCAAAAGATGGCTCTTCCGACAATACTAATTGCCAGCCTAGATTGTGCGCTCAAGTCTCTGGAGTGAGATTTGAAGCCATCACCTTGTGACTCAGAGGCGAGTGTGCTGCCCACTGAGCCACGGCTAACTGGGAAGTCTCAATTGGGTAACTTAATGAACTGGTTCTGCTCTGGTGGTTACACTGGAGCAGTCAAAAATAGATCCTGCAGACACTCGGTGGTCTATCAGATGTGCGAGTATATACTCGAACATTTGGCCATATTTCAGTGAGCAGCTTCCTGCTAACGCGAGCTGCCGGGTTGGAAAGGTCCGGGCCTTAACTGGACACTTGCCAAGTTGACCACAGCCCTGAGTTATGGACCAGTGGCGGTGGGAGTGGGGCCGTGTCCAGCACGCCAACAGATGCATTCAAACGGCACGTTCCCTCCACTGTGTGCCGGAAGCTCCATCTGTAGACTTCCCACGAGAAGCACCAGTGTGTATTTATAACAAGAGGAGGAAGTACGTTCTTAGCTTCAGTGCTGCGCTCATGGTTTTCACAGTGCACCAGCCCCTTTACTCAGTCGCTAGCCATGCTACCCCCGTGGATCTGCAAATGTCTTATTGAGCCATGCCTGTCTCCTTTGCAATGCCTGAGAGATAAAGGTCAAGGGCCGCGACCCACAGAGCAGGTCATCAGCAAGGTTCGAAGGAGTAGGAGAGTAGACAAGGCAAATCAGCCATTGGTTAGGGGAAGGCAAGCCTGGGCTACCAAAGCCCACACATTGTACAACCGCAGTGGGGTCAGTGCACCTGCTGCTCCAAAAACCAAACCTTTAATGGGAATCGCAGCTGCATAAAATGTGGAGACTTGTTACAACACAATTTCAGTCTGAGATCTGCCCGGATTCGCTTCAGCGAGGGAGGGAGGAATAGGCAAGATCCCGCTCCCGGCCACCAGCAGGAGGGCCCACGGGTCAGCATTCTTCAGAAGGTGGGGCTGGGGGCTCGGGGTATGTAGGAATGGAGGCTGGAGGTTCGGGGGATGGAGACTCGGGGATTGGGGGGGATGGGGACTCGGACTCTGCTGTTGTGTAATTCACTTTCTCCCAGGCCATACCCTGTACCATGCCCTGGTGCTTACTGTGCAGGCTTGCACTTCAGCTGAATTTCGCAAGAAAAAAAAGTGATCTGTAAAGTCATTGCTGGAGTTACACACATTTTTAAGATCGCTCGGGTGGAGAACGGAAGGACAGCAGGCACCCAGCACCGAGTCGCCCCTCCTGCGGAGGAAGCCTGGGAATACAACGGAGAGCCGTTGTGGGACCTTCCATGGTCTACAGCTCACTCAGAGCTTTCTTCACTCAATCAGTCCGGGGGCACGCTGCTTGTCGGGGCCTGGGCCCATTGATTGAAACCAGCAGGTTAGATTACCTTATTTGGGGAGTTTTTGACAGATTCAGAAATAACCAGGTCTGAAAGCTCATTGTACCCTGTCCAATCACCAGTCTGTACATTGGGAACGGGACAGGGTACAGACTGAACTACTGCCATTACTGTTCACTGTAGTTTGGCAAATTAGGTCAAAATAAGTCCAAGACACTTCAGCAGGGTAAAGATGTCCCTTGAAAGGTGTCAGAGTGTATTATTTTAACTGTTGACCCTCCTAGGCCAGCAAAACTTCCTGTTTTAGTGCTGTTAAGGGACCATTCTGTGTCACAGGCTACGTGTTCATGGAGCTCAGTTCCTCAGGTGACGGGAGTGGGGAAGTGGGGGGGGGGGGCTACTTACACGTCACAGACTTCCTTCAGAACAGTTGATAGAGGTTTTTTCTGTTGGGATCAAAAAGAAAAAAAAAATATTGGTGAGTATGTTAAGATACAGCAATGGAGGAGGTGCCTTTGCACAGGGTCGCACACAGAGGCTGCTCAACTTTTGAGGCCTCTTCATGTTTTCCTTCACTTTGTTTCTGTTGTGGAACCAATGATCTGCCCTCCCCCCACACCGGCGAAAGTACGGACCCAGCTGGGGTACAGTTCCACAGGTGCCAGCAGCTTGCAGCATCAGACCCAAACAGACATTCTTTGTGCGGGTTCAGACAGTAATTGTCGGCAGGCTATTCAACCACACGGGTCATCACAGCTGAGCCCACCCGGCGTCCAATCACGCGCACCCAGCAGTGGCCCCCAGGGCCCTAAGCTGCCTCTCCGACTGATTTGAAGAGTTTCGATGGGTCCAAGGGGACTATTGGGCAGAGGGTTGATGAAGGAGCACCACCTTTACGAGAGGGTGTCTACCAAACCTTTCCATGTTTGGGAAGAAGGGGAGGTCTCACACACTCGTGGGTTAGTAGTGTGACAATGTAGTTCAACGCGATTTACATCGCTGTATTTGTAAGATAAAACAAAATGGGAAAAAAACATTGGCAAACATTTTTCCAATGCACAAGTCCAGACCCCATTCAAACCCAACATCCAAAATTGTAATTCTACTTCTCAAACCGCATGGGTGGAATTCCGTTTGGCCACTTCTTTTCCCTCTGGCTGAGGCTAAACAGACAACACATGGAGATTAAATCTATGACGCTGGCAGCCCAATGGCACTTGGCTACAATATCTCACGTGCAAGAAATGTAGCGCCTAAAATCACAAGGCGGACAGGGGCACGGAAGATCATTCCACTTATCACAGCTCAGCCACCCAGAACAAAGCTACAGATTATCTTCCCACCTCCCCCGCCTATCACCGCATCCAACTCTTTCTTAAATGGCTCCCAATGTTTCATGATACCCAGGAGTCCATTTCATGTGAAGGCCAATCTTCGCATGAGGAACCTTTTGCTGCCGTACCTACGTTGAACATTTCGCTCTACCATCCAAGTGACACAGTTTGAAAGCAGTGTTTATGCTGTAGATCTCCATGCTAACCTCTCCTGTCAAGGTTGACAAACACACGTGTCTCCAATTCTTTCTACATAACTGCTCCAGGGGCCACTGGTAGGCCCAACAGTAGATTGTTGAGACTCCCAACCAGACAGGGGCGTTCAAGTCCCAGCATTGAATGAATCCAGTCTTAAACCACTCCCCCTCCCCCTTTATTGGGGTGAATTCAACGGGACAAATTTTTGGTGGTGACACAGGCCAAAATCTTAAATGATTAAGATCACTCCGGTCAGGCAACACCTCAGTTTAAAAATTCATATCCTTGGTTACAAATCCCTCCATGGTCTTGGCCCTATCTCTGTAACTTCCTCCAGCCCTCCAACTCCCCCCCCCCAATTCTGGCCTCTTGTGCATCCTGGATTTTAATCGCTGCACCATTGGTGGCCGTGCCTTCAGCTGCCCAGGCTCCAAGCTCTGGAGTTCCCTCGTTAAATCACTCAGTCTCTCTACCCGCCTTCCCTCCTTGAAGACGCTCCTTAAAACCTCCCTCTTTGACCAAGCTTTTGGTCACTGTCCTACATTAAAGGTGCTATATCAATGCAAGTTATTGTTAAGAAACGCTGTCAGGACCAAACTGTGGCCGAGGCCCAGGCTCAAGGTAGGCCCACCTGGGGCGACGAACCTGCGCGGAGCCACAGGAGGGAAAGAAACCCAATCACAACTTCCACAAACCTGGGCTGGGATGGTGATTGGAAATCTTGGAAAAATCCCACACTTTTCAATTCCAAGCTGAATCAGCACTCTGTTTAAATCTGAGTGTTGCAAATTTTCCAGGTTGGAATGTGTAACAATTACTGTACGATGCAGACTGGGAATCAGAGAGTTCTGGGAGAGCTGTGTACAGGAAAGTTGCCAAATCAGTAATCCACTCTTAATGGAGCGTTGGAACCCGTTTCCAGAAGCACAATGTCTGGCTTTGTGTGCATGTTTAAGAAGCTCTAAGCAACAATAGACATCGTCACAGCCTGAGCGTCTTCATGCTCACACCCTGGACTCAATTCATTGTATCAGAGAGCAAAGGAGGCCATTTGGCCCATTGTGCCTGTGCCAGCTCGTTGACGAGCTACCCAATTAGTCCCACTCCCTCCTTCATTCCCCACTGCCTTAATTCAGAAGTGTTTCAACTTGCTCAAATTGTTGCTCAAATTGCCTCAAACTGCTCCCCCCTCCCCTGGCTATCCCCCACCCCTTTCCTCCGCCACCCAGGTAATTCAGGGGAAATGAAAGAATTCAGCGGGATTTTCCTGGTGAGGATGAAGTACTGAGGCAGTTTTGCAGCCAAGTGTGGCAGACCGGGTTGTTCCTTACCTGGTCGAGGTCAATCAGCTGAGGATAGGCCCCAGGCATCTGCACGGCAATCTTCACAATGTCTTTGGGTGGTGGCATGGTGGCTTCGGTCTGTGGCAGCCGTGGGACAGGCTCGCCTCACTGGAGTGGGACGATGAACAAAAGAGGGGCAAACAGTACTTACTTTTACAGAAAATTCAGATCATTCATTATAACAGAAGTTTAAACATTCCTTCTATCCTTCTATCCTTCCCTCCTCCCCCAACTTCCATTCACTCCAACTTAAACATCAGCTCCAGATTCGGACATTAATCATAGAATAGTACAGCACAGCAAGAGACCATTCGGCCCATTGAGTCTGTGCCGGCTCTGTCGAAGAGCAATCCAGTTAGTTCCACTCCCCACTCTTTCCCCATACCCCTGCAACTTTATCTCCTTCACGTATTTATCCAATTCCCTTTTGAATTCCCTATTGAATCTGTATCCACCGCCCTCTCGGGCAAATCCTAACCACTCGATGCATAAAGCAGTTTTTCCTCATGTTGCTTCTGGTTCTTTTGCCAATCACCTTCGATCAGCGCCCTCTGGTTATCGACCCTTCAGTCATTGAAAACAGGTTCTCTTTATTTACTCTATCTAACTCCTTCATGATTTTAACCACCTCGATCAAATCTCCTCTAAGCCTTCTCTGCTCCAAGGAGAACAACCCCAGCTTCTCCAGTCTCTCCATGTAACTATAATCCCTCATCCCTGGAATCATTCTAGTAAACCTCTTCTGTACCCTCTCGAAGGCCTTCACGTCCTTCCTAAAGTGCGGTGCCCAAAATTGGACGCAATACTCCAGCTAGGGCCGAACTAGTGTTTTATATAGGTTTAGCACAACTTCCTGGCTTTTGTACTCTATGCCTCTGTTTATAAAGCCCAGGATCCCATACGCTTCATTAACTGCTTTGTTTAACCTGTCATGCAACCATCAAAGCTTTGTGCACAAGCACCCCCAGGTCCCTCTGTTCTTGCACCCACTTTAATTTTGCACCATTTAGTGTGAACATAAGAATATAAGAAATAGGAGCAGGAGTAGGCCATTCTGCCCCTCGAGCCTGCTCTGCCATTCAATAAGATCATGGCTGATCTGATTATGAACTCAGCTCCACTTCCCTGCCTGCTCCCCATAACCCTTCACTCCCTTATCGTTCAAAAATCTGTCTATCTCCACCTTAAATATATTCAATGACCCAGCCTCTACAGCTCTCTGGGGCAGAGAATTCCACAGATTTACAACCCTCAGAGAAGAAATTTCTCCTCCTCTCAGTTATAAATGGGCGGCCCCTTAGTCTAAGGCTATGTCCCCTAGTTTTAGTTTCCTCTATGAGTGGAAATATCCTCTCTGCATCCACCTTGTTGAGCCCCCTCATTATTTTATACATTCCGATAAGATCACACCTCATTCTTCTGAACTCCAGTGTGTATAGGCCCAACCGCCTCAACCTATCTTCATAAGTCAACCCCCTCATCTCTGGAATCAACCTCGTGAACCTTCTCTGAACAGCCTCCAATGCAAGTATATCCCTGCCTTAAATATGAAGACCAAAACTGTACGCAGTACTCCAGGTGTGGCATCACCAATACCCTGTACAGTTGTAGCAGGACTTCTCTGCTTTTATATTCCATCCCCCTTGCCATAAAGGCCAACATTCCATTTGCCTTCCTGATTACTTGCTGTACCTACCTGCAGACTAACTTTGTGTGTATGGACTCTCCTCAGTCTTCCCACCAAAATGTATCACCTCGCACCTCTCTGCGTTGAATTTAATCTGCCACGTGTCCGCCCATTCCACCAGCCTGTCTACGTCCTCCTGAAGTCTATCACTATCTTCCTATCACCATCTTCCTCAGTGTTTTCTATAATTACACGTTTCGTGTCATCTGCAAATTACGAAACATCTCAAGAACAATCTTTTTTAAATGTATCGAAATAAAATTGTTTTCTTTCCTATTTGTGCATTTTTACAATTGCCATAATTCTGCTTGAACGAGATAATAACGTTCATTGTATGTTGCATGTTTAAGGATATGATATTCCACTTGGACTAAGGAAAGTTCTGTAACATGGTGTACCTTAACTTCCAAAACGTATTTAACGTTTTGCATGAAATGTTACAATTTTAGCCTCAATCAGTGAGCTGAATGGAGAAGGAGGAAAGGCCACAGAACAGTATAGGCTGAAGTGGTTGTCAAGGAGATAGGCGCAATAGATTTTTGGCATGTAGGGGAAGAGAACAATTGGAGAGGAAATAAAGACGAATAGAGTACATAGGATATACGGCAGAGAATCAGGCCATTTGGCCCAACCAGTCCATGTAACATTTGTGCTGCATTCTTCAATTTGAACTTTCGTCTGTTAAAAATAAATTTAAAGAAATAGTCCCCTCCTCTCTCCCACCCCCAAGCTCAGTGGGCAAGCGGGTGGTCTTATTTCTAGCTGGACAGAGGTGTGCAAAAGTGGCCATGGGCCAGAGAATATATATTCTACTTGGAATGTCCCTGCCAGTCAGGAACTGTCCCGTCTCCCCTCTGTGCCCTTCTACAAAGACATGGACTGAGATAGGGAACTCATGGTGTGGGCTGCTACGGACAAGAACACCCTGCGATGCCATCTTAAGATCAACGTTCATCAGCCAGAGCAAAAGAAGTACTCAACTCCAGTGTAACTGGAGCCAAGAGCCACTGGGCTCGCTGGTTGTCTTAGAGACACTGCTGTCGTTGAACCCCTTTCCATATTTCTAAACTTACCAAAATAAACTGCACGTTACAGGAGATACGACCAAAAGGCAGACAGACTTGCATTTATATGGCGCCTTTCACAACCTTAGGACGTCCCAAACTACTTTTGGAGTGTAGTCACTGTGGTAATGTAGGAAAGGCGGCAGCCAATTTGTGCACAGCAAGCTCCCACGAACAGCAATGTGATAATGACCAGATAATGACCCTGAAATTCCAATGTCCCGGGTCTGTATGAAGTTTCTACAGACCCGGGAAGGCATCGGAAAAGCTGGGTTTCAGCGCACAATGCGCATGCGCTGAAAACTGACTTTTCCGATCTGTCAAGTTTCTGGCTGGAACGAGGACACTTGCAGGGCAAGATTTCCGATATTTACGAATATCTTGCCCAGCAAATGTCCTTTAAAACCTTGTGCCTGAAAAAGCAGGCAGATAGCCTACTGTTACAGGTGCAAGTGTTTAAAAATACACAGTAACATTTAAAATAACGCTATAAAAACACTACAGTAAGTTTATTTTAAGGCTTAATTAAAAAAAACTTTTTAAAAAGTCAGAAAAATATATATATATTTTTTTCTAACAACTTTAATTTTAATGCATGTTAAATATGTCATTTATTTTCTATTTTGTATTGTGATTTGGGTGTTTGGGGTGTTCAGGTGTAGTATATAAATGAGATTCTATACTACACCCGATTGGCTGCTGTCTCCAGATCCCGGCCTGCGCACGCCCCCATGTGCACGCGCTGTGACGCGCAGTCACGGGAAGCCTCAGGCTCGGCAGTGCCAACGGGCGCAGCAGCAACAGGTAAGTGCGCATCTTTTTTCTCTTTTTCTGTCGTTTGCCCGCAGGAAGAGCTCGACTGAAATTTCAGGGCCAATCTCTTTTTGGTGGTGTTGGTTGAGGGATAAATATTGGCCAGGACATTGGTGAGAACTCCCCTACTCTTCTTCAAACTAGTATCCCAAGACGTTTCACATCTACCCGAGTGGGAAGACGCTGCCTTGATTTCACATTTCATCCAAAAGACGGCCCCTCTGCCAGTGCAGCACTCCCTCAGTACTGCACTAGGAGTGTCAACCGAGACCATGTGCAAGTCTCTAGCGTGTGACTTGAACCCACGACTTTTTGACTCAGAGGCGAGAGCTGCACATTGACCCACGGCCGACACAGTGAACTATTCTGTTAACACTCTTGCTGACTATGTTACATTCTTCGGAGACCATTTCTGGTTCTGCAATTGAAGTTGAAGTTAAGGAAAATTGGTCTTGTTCCCTCGGGAAAAGACATGAAATTGACCCCATTGAAGTTTTCAGGTTAGAAAAGGGAACTCCCAGGAAAATAGTCGACTGCAGTGCAAGGCTGAAATAGCACGGGATCCAAATTAAAAATGAGGAAGCCCACAGCAAGAAGGGACGTTGGACTGAACGCTATAAACTTAGGAGGTCATAGAGCGGTGGAATACGCTTTTTAAAAAATTTGTTCCAGCGTTGATGGCAAGGCCAGCATTTGTTGCCTGTCCCTAACTGCCCTCGAGAAGGTGGTGGTGAGCTGCCTTTGTGAACCGCTGCAGTCCGTGTGGTGAAGGTACTCCCATAGTGCTGTTCCAGGATTTTGACCCAGCGACGATGAAGGAACAGCGATATACTTCCAATTCAGGATGTTGTGCAACTTGGAGGGGAACTTGCAGGTGACGGTGATCCCAGATCATAACAACTCGCTGTGTAAAAAAACCTGTTACCTCATCACCCTCTGGTTCTTCTGCCGATTACCTTAAATCTGTCGTCTGGTTACTGAACCTTCCGCCAGTGAAACAATCTCTCCTTATTTCCTCGGTCAGATCCATTCATGATTGGGAACACTTCTCTCACATGTCCTTTTCTGCTCCAAGGGGAACAATCCCAGCTTCTGCAGTCTCTCCACGTAACTGAAGTCTTTCATCCTGGTCATCATCATCATTGGCAGTCCCTCGGGATCGAGGAAGACTTGCTTCCACTCCCAAAGTGAGTTCTTTGGTGGCTGAACAGTCCGATATGAGAGCCACAGACCCTGTCACAGGTGGGACAGACATTCGTCGAGGGAAGGGGTGGGTGGGACTGATTTGCCACACACTCCTTCCGCTGCCTGCGTTTGACCTCTTCACGCTCTTTGCATTGAGACTCGAGGTGCTCAGCGCCCTCCCGGATGCACTTTCTCCACCTCGGGTGGTCTTCGGCCAGGGTCTTCCAGGTGTCATTGGTGATGTCGCACTTCATCCGGGAAGGCTTTGAGGGTGTCCTTGTAACGTTTCCACTGCCCACCTTTGGCGCATTTGCCATGAAGGAGCTCTGCATAAAGCATTTGCTTAGGGAGTCTCGTATCTGGCATGCGAACTATGTGGCCTGCCCAGCAAAGCTGATCGAGTGTGGTCAGTGCTTCAATACTGGGGATGTTAGCCTGGACGAGGACACTGATGTTGGTGCACTTGTCCTCCCAGGGGATTTGCAGGATCTTGCGGAGACTTTGTTGGTGATATATCTCCAGCGACTTGATGTGTCTTCTGTACATGGTCTGTGCCTCAGATCCATACAGAAGAGCGGGTATTGCTACAGCCCTGTAGACCATGAGCTTGGTGGTAGATTTGAGGGCCTGGTCTTCAAACACTCTTTTTCTCAGATGGTCGAAGGCTGCACTGGCGCACTGGAGGCGATGTTGAATCTCGTTGTCGATGTCTGCCTTTGCTGATAAGAGGCTCCCGAGATATGGGAAATGGTCCACGTTGTCCAGGGCCGCGCCGTGGATCTTGATGTTTGGAGGGCAGTGCTGTGTGGCGGTGACAGGCTGGTGGAGGACCTTTGTCTTACGGATGTTACCATCCTGGTACCGTTCTAGTAAACCTCCTCCGCACTCTCTCCAAGGCCCTAACATCCTTCCTAAAGTGTGGTGCCCAGAATTAGCCACAAAACTCCAACTGGGGCCTAACTGGTATTTTATAAAGGATTAGCAACACCTTCCTTGCTTTGTACTCCAAGCCTCTATATATAAAGCTAAGGATCCTGAATGCCTTTTTAACAGCTTTCGCAGCTTGTCCTGCCACCTTCAAATTAAATGCGCGACATAAATGTAACTTGTTACTGAATGTTCCTGCTGTGTCACAGTGAACAGAATGCTAGCTGTGGTGGAACCAGCTCCTGACAGTCTCAGTATGACTAGCAGTTTCAGTATGACTTCCTCTGCCTTACACGCGACTGATTTAAACAGAACAGTTCAGAACTTCCTTTGCCGTGTTGATTGCGTCTGACAGAATCTTGAAAAGTAGGGAAGTTATGCTAAACTTGTATCAAACCTTGGTTAGACCACACTTGGAGTACTGCGTACAGTTCTGGTCGCCATAGTATAAACAGGATATAGAGGCACTGGAGAGGGTGCAGAGAAGATTTACAAGCATGATACCAGAAATGCGAGGGTATACATATCAGGAAAGGATGGACAGCCTGGGTCTCTTTTCTCTTGAAAAAAAAAGACTGAGGATTGATCTAATTGAAGTATTTAAAATTATGAAAGGTTTTGATCGAGTGGATACAGAGAGAGTGTTTCCACTTCTGGGGAAGAGCATAACTAGAGTCCATCAATATAAGATAGTCACCAAGAAATCTAATAGAGAATTCAGAAGGAACTTCTTTACCCAGAGAGTGGTGAGAATGTGGAACTCGCTACCACAGGGAACGAAGCGAATAGTATAGATGTATTTAAGGGGAGGCTGGACAAGTATATGAGGGAGAAGGGAATAGAGGGTTATGCTAATAGAGTTAGATGAGGAGAGACGGGAGGAGGCTTGAGTGGAGCATAAACGCCGGCATGGACTCTTTCTGTGCCGTATATCCCATGTAATCCTATGGAAATCCCATCTGCAAAGCTTCACACATCACATCCCCTTGCCGATGAAACCTTCTCCCGGACCTTGTAGTGATAAAGGATGTTGAAACCTGGCCATTGGTTACTTCACTTATACAAAGATTTATCCCAGTTATTTCAGCCTCCGACAACTCAAAACCTTCCAATACTGCGACCCAGTCTCATTCAAAGTGGCTAATCCATCGATCGATCATTGAAAAACTCGCAGACCGTGTCACTTCCCCTGCACAATGCTCAGTTCCTGCTGGCACCATTTGTGGTCATGCTTTTGTGATATTTGCTGCTGGAAGTTGCCATCCCAACATTTCCCATTCAATTTTGCTGGGTTGGTGGTCACAGTGCAGTAGCAGGCCCTGTCCACTGGAGATCGCTGAGGAGTCAGGTCTTGCTGCCAACCGGGGTGGCCATCTTGTCATCATCATAGGCAGTCCCTCGGAATCGAGAAGACTTGCTTCCATCCTAAAGTGAGTTCTTTGGTGGCTGAACAGTCCAACATGAGAGCCACAGTCCCTGTCACAGGTGGAACAGACATTCGTCGGGGGAAGGGGTGGGTGGGACTGATTTGCCGCATGCACCTTCCGCTGCCTGCGCCTGACCTCTTCACACTCTCGGCATTGAGACTCGAAGAGCTCAATGCCCTCCCGGATGCACTTTCTCCACCTCGGGCGGCCAGGGACTCCCAGGTGTCAGTGGTGATGTTGCACTTGACCGGGGAGGCTTTGAGGGTGTCCTTGTAACGTTTCCGCTGCCCACCTTTGGCTCGTTTGCCATGAAGGAGCTCCACATAGAGCAATTGCTTTGAGAGTCTCGTGTCTGGCATGCAAACTAAGTGGCCTGCCCAGTGAAGCTGATCGAGTGTGGTTAGTGCTTCAATACTGGGGATGTTGGCCTGGGCGAGGACACTGATGTTGGTGCGCCTGTCCTTCCAGTGGATTTGCAGGATCTTGCGGAGACATCGTTGGTGATATATCTCCAGCGACTTGAGGTGTCTTCTGTACATTGTTCATGCCTCAGATCCATACAGGAGGGCGGGTATTACTGCAGCCCTGTAAACCATGAGCTTGGTGGTAGGTTTGAGGGCGGGTCTTCAAACACTCTTTTCCTCAGGCAGCTGAAGGCTGCACTGGCACACTGGAGGCGATGTTGAATCTCCGCATCAATGTCTGCCTTTGTTGATAAGAGGCTCCCGAGGTATGAGAAATGGTCCACATTGTCCAGGGCCGCACCGTGGATCTTGATGACGGGGGCAGTGTTGAGCGGCGGCGACAGGCTGGTGGAGGACCTTTGGCTTACAGATGTTAAGAATGAGGCCCATGCCTCGGTGAATACATCGACTATATCCTGGAGTTGAGCCTCAGGCATCATCCGTGTACTGCAGTTCAACGACAGAGGTTGGGGTGATCTTGGACCTGGCCTGGAGGCGGCATAGGTTAAGCAGCTTCCCACTGGTTCTGTAGTTTAGTTCCACTCCAGCGGGGAGCTTATTGGTTGTGAGGTGGAGCATGGCGGCGAGGAAGATTGAGAAGAGGGTTGGAGCGATGACTCAGTACTGTTTGACCCCGGTCCGGACGTGGATTGGGTCTGTAACGGATCCGCTGGTAAGGATCATGGCCTGCATGTCGTTGATAAACAGGCGAAGGAGGTTGACAAAATGGAGGAGGAAGCTCCATCTGCCCTCAAGGTCGACAGTGTCAAAGGCCTTTGTAAGATCGAAAAAGGCCTTGTATAAGGGCTGGCGCTGCTCTCTGCATTCTTCCTGCAACTGTCACGCTGCAAAGATCACGTCTGTTGTGCCCCGTAGGGGACGAAATCCGCACTGTGACTTTGGGAGGAGCTCCTTGGCCACAGGGAGAAGACAGTTGAGGAGAACTCTAGCGACAACTTTCCCAGTGGCTGATAGCAGGGAGATTCCCCTGTAGTTTCCGCAGTCGGATTTGTTCCTCTTTTTAAAAATGGACACGATCACTGCACCTCTGAGATCTCCCGGCATGAGAGAGATGAGGTCATGTATCCACGCCAACAGTGCCTCTTCGCCATATTTTAGCACCTCAACAGGAATTCCATCCGCACCCGTAGCCTTGTTGTTCTTGAACTGTTTTATGGCTTTGCCTACCTCGTGCAGCATTGGGGTTTGACTGAGGTGGTGGCGGGTCGCATGCTGCGGGCTGGAGTTGAGAACACTCGAGTCAAAGGCAGAGCCTCGATTGAGGAGATCTTCAAAGTGCTCCTTCCAGCGGGCCCTGACAACCTCGGTGTACTTGATGAGCTTTTCCCCATTCTTTGCCAGGAGTGGTGTGGGGCCTTGGGAGTTTGGACCGTAGGTGGCCTTGACTGCAGTGAAGAATCCTCGTATGTCGTGGCTGTCGGCTAGTTGCTGTATCACCTGCGCGTTCTCCATCCACCACCATTCTTTAGGTCCCTGGTCTTTTATTGGACTTCAGCCTTGAGCCGTCCGTAACGTTGCTTTATAGCTCCCAAATTTGGTTGTTGCTTGAGGCTCAAAAATGCTCTGGGCTTACAATCTAATAGTTCTTGGATCTCCTGATCATTTTCATCAAACCAGTCCTGGTGTTTTCTGGTTGCGTGATTAAGTGTCTTTTCACAGGCACTGGTTATGGAGGGCAGACCAAGCGCTATGGGCATTGAGCATCTCAGGGTCATTAAGGCACACCAGGTTAGCTGTGAGGCGCTGGCTGTATAGGGCTCTCTTAGCTGGGTCTTTAAATGCCCCGGCATTAATTTTTTTTGCGGCACTGCTTCTGCTGCCCCCTCCGCTTTGGGGCAATGTTAATGTTGATGATGGATCGGATTAGACGGTGGTCCATCCAGCAGTCATCAGCTCCTGTCATGGCGCGGGTGATGTGCACAATCTTGCGATCCCTGGCTTGGACGATGACATAGTCGAGCAGGTGCCAGTGCTTGGAGCGAGGGTGTTGCCACGATGCCTTGTATTTGTCCCTCTGGCGGAACAGGGTGTTGGTGATGAAGAGTTTGTGTTCTAGACATTTTGTCAGGATTAGGGTGCCGTTGGAAGTTGGATTTCTCTACCCCGTCTCTGCCAACCTTCGGCGACCTTCTCTGGCAATCTCCTTCGCCGTCAACTCTGCTGCCCCACCCGATCCCTGATTCTCGACGACGCAGTGAACCAGGTGAGCCTCCAGCGGCGATCGGGCCTCCTTCGCTTCAGTGACGACGGCTGGCCTCTCCTCCTCAACGGTGATCGGGCTTTCTTCCCCGTCAGCGAAGACTGGGCCTCTCCTTCCCCGCTGATGACCTGGCCTCTTCTCCTCCAGCACGTGGTGAGTACCATGGCTGTGATTACCCCCCTGAACACCGGACTGCTGACCCTCTCTCAATGCCTGTCCCCAACCAAGCCTCGGGCCACCTACCATCAAGGGCACTACTCAGTGCCGAGCTTGCGGCCAACATCTTGCCGCAGGCAACTAGGCTCATACAGCAGTGCCTGGTCTCCAGTCGTCTTGGACTCCCTTGCCACTGGCCATCTTGTATGTTGGCAGCAATTGGCAGGGGGGGGGGGAAAGGAATGTCATCGAGCAAGGGAGTCTAGGCCACTTGACTGGGGTGGGAGGGGAGCGATATGTCACATCTCATTGGGTGTACCAGTTACCAGCAGCAGGTTCAGAATGAGCTGCGGAAGCAGTAACTCCCGGGGTAGGGAACCCGAGACGCCCGCAAGCCCAGACAATGGCAACTTTGCTTCTTAATTTCTTGACCCTTTACACAGTGGAGGGGTGGGGGGGGGCAGCAAGGGGGACATGGTGGGGGTTCAGACAGACAGACTTCACTGCTCCCCCTGCCCGATATTCTCCAATGGGAGGCAGGCTGACCCCCACGACATGCCCACAGTGACACGGGTGCTTGGCAGCCCCTGACTGCCACCCCCCACTGTGTTGGCGCTGGAGCATGCCACTTACCCCCCAGGCCCGTGGATTTTCAGGGACCACAATTCCTTATTTCTACACAAAGGCCTCCTTCGAAATGACGATGAATTTTCCCCACGCCCGCTGACTGGCTCCATTCCTCGGGATTGTCCGCGTTACAGGCAAGCTTCAACACCGGCATAACAGCGCAGGGGAGCACAGGTCACGGAGAGGGCCTTTTCCCTATTGAAAGTGGCGAGGATGTTCCCCCGAGCTGGGGAGTCTGGAACCAGGGGTCACAGTCTCAGAATAAGGGGTCGGCCATTTAGGACAGAGATGGAGGAGAAACTTCTACACGCAGAGGGTGGTGAATCTTTGGAATTCTCTACCCCAGAGGGATGTGGAGGCTCAGTCTTTGAGTATATTCAAGATGGAGATTGACAGATTTTTGGATATTAAGGGAATCGAGGGATATGGGGATAGTGCAGGCAAATGGAGGTGAGGTATGTTATATATGCAGACTATAGATTTACTCTCTGTGTAGTCACTGTATAGTTGCATAAGATGGAGACTTGTTACCTGATGTACTCTCAATAAGGTTTACACTGTGTATATACTGTGCTGGCACCACTAGAGGGTGCAACTGGTGGAGCCCGGGGTTTCCTGCACCTGTGGCTGAGGCTGTCCACCAGAGGGCACTGCCGTGGGAGACCCGAGGGTCATCTGCATAGGTGTGCAGGGTGCAGTATAAAATGCTTGTGCCTCATTCTGGAGTTATGAATAAAAGACCAAGGTCACTACAGTTTGAGTACAACACATTGCCTCGTGGAGTCATTCATAAGTGCATTACAGACATAACAAGGTAGAAGATCAGCCATGATCCCATTGAATGGCGGACCAGGCTCGAGGGGCCGAATGGCCTACTGCTGCTCCTAATTGTTATGTTATTAGTGCGAGACTGTGATCCTGAAGTGGAAGGATTGGGAGATCATGATCTCATACACGAGTCTTTTGCCACACCATTGCAAACGGCCTTCAGTCGCCTGGTTCTGGAACTCCCTCCCTAAATTTCTCTGCTTCTTCCTCCTCTGTTAAGAACCTATGTAAAACCCAGCTCTGTGACCAGGCTTTTGCTCACCCCTTCTAATGTCTCCTTCTTTGGTTCAGCGTCCATTTTATTGATTGTGCCTCTGTAAAGCACCTTGGGACACTTTACCCCATTGAGGGCAGGGATACTGCTCGACTCCAAATGAGCGAAAACATAGGCTTAAAAAAAAATAATTCTGACAGTTTTCCCTCCCTTTTTCTTCGCTCACCCCTCTCACAGAATCAGAGAAATTTACAGCACGGAAGGAGGCCATTTCGGCCCATCGTGTCCAGCCGACCGACCAAGAGCTACCCAGCCTAATCCCACTTTCCAGCTCTTGGTCCGTAGCCCTGTAGGTTACGGCACTTTAAGTGCACATCCAATTACTTTTTAAAATGTGATGAGGGTTTCTGCCTCTACCATCCTTTCAGGCACTGAGTTCCAGACCCCCACCACCCTCTGGGTGAAGAAATTTCCCCTCAAATCCTCTCTAAACCTCCTACCAATTACTTTAAATCTATGTCCCCTGGTTGTTGACCCCTTTGCTAAGGGAAATAGGTCCTTTCTATCCACTCTATCCAGGCCCCTCATAATTTTATACACATTTTGGGTCGAGTTGTGTAATTGGAGATTGGGATGGAAGAGCTTGTGGGACAATGTGCTCAGGAACAGCTGGGTGGGATCTATGCCAGAGGTTGTGGGCGATCATAAATCAGGAATGTAATGGGAGCTCTGTGAACAGACATGTCTAATCATATTCTGACAGGTCGTTGGTGACTCCGCCCATCCACACACAACCATCCGCTTAACCCTTAAAGCACCGAAGGATTCTCACTGCACATCCACAGATAGCACCATCTGGCCAGCAAGCAAACAGGAGGCACATGTCAGAACTGGAGAGCATGCAGAGACAAGCCTAAGGAGATGAGTTATGAGGAAAGGTTAGAGACACACAGAAAAAAAGAAATAGAGACAGTTATAAAAGAGACAAAAGAGAGTGAGAGAGAGAGAGAGAGAGAGAGAGAGAGTGGGAGAGAGGGATCAAAAGAGAAAAAGCAAATGAGTGACAGAAGGAGCGAGGGGTGCAGAGGAGAGGGGGGGGCGCGAGAGCGAGGAGGGGGGGGGCGAGAGGGTTGGAGAGCAAAGAGGGGGGGGAAGAGAAAGCTTTACACTCTTAAAGGTTGAAATATTAAATAGTATTGACAAAGTAAACCCAGAGTTTTACTTTAAAATAGATCAATATAGATCGGTGAATAAATACATTTGAAACAAATAATAGGAGGAAATTCTTTACGCAAAGGGCAATGAATGTTTGAAATAACTTACTGGGTGGAGTAAGAGAGATAAAAGCAGTGGGAATGTTCCCAGGACAGCTGGCGGAGACTCAGAGTGCTGGAAGGACAAGGTTTGAAAGGCGTGCAAGAACAAGTTGCACACGCCTGTAACAGTTCCCCTCACCCACAGCCTCAGTCACACACAGGGTTCCTCCAGCACAAACAATCAGCAAATCCAGCAAAATAAACCAGTCTTAAGCTTTGTTTTCATTCTGCAAAAACACAAAACCTAAAGTTAAAGAGGTGGTTAAACTCCTGTAAGAACAAACTAAATACTTGTATTCACAGAGTGCCTTTCACACCTCAGGTTGTCCCAAAGCATTTTACAACTAATTTGCGCACAGCAAGCTCCCACAAAACACAATTAAATAAATGACCAGATAATCTGTTTTCGAGATGATTGAGGGATAAATATTGGTCAGGACATCGAGGATAACTCCCCTGCTCTTCTTTGATATAGTGCCATGGGATCTTTTACGTCCAAGTGAGAGAGCAGACGGGGCCTCGGTTTAACGCCACATCTGAAAGACGACACCTCCGACAGTGCAGCACTGCACTGGAGTGTCAGCCTAGAATATTGTTCTCAAGTTTCTGGAGTGGGACTTGAACCCATGACCTTCTGACTGAGAATCGATAGAGCTGCCACTGAGCCAGTAGGAGTGACATCACACACGTGCACGTAACGGTGATGGGCATTTTGTCCCCTTCCTAACACAACAAAGCTAATTGTAGCAACTCTGCTGTGTGCTGGCTAAGATCAGCAAATTCATAACTTCCCCCCGCCCCCAACCCAGCCCCGCAGCATTCCCCTCCCCCACCCCCCCCACCCACCCACTCCCGCGACTTCCCCCCCGGCGACATCCCCTCCACCCACCCCCACTCCACCCACCGCGACTTCCCCCCCCACCCACCCACTCACCGCGACTTCCCCCCCACCCACCCACCCACCGCGACTTCCCCCACCCACCCACCCACCGACCGCGACTTCCCCCACCCACCGCGACTTCCCCCCCACCCACCCACCCACCGCGACTTCCCCCACCCACCCACCCACCGACCGCGACTTCCCCCACCCACCGCGACTTCCCCCCCCACCCACCCACCGACCGCGACTTCCCCCACCCACCGCGACTTCCCCCCCCACCCACCCACCGACCGTGACTTCCCCCACCCACCGCGACTTCCCCCCCCACCCACCCACCGACCGTGACTTCCCCCACCCACCGCGACTTCCCCCCCCACCGTGACTTCCCCCCCCCACCCACGCCCCGCGACTTCCCCCCCACTCACCCCCCACGACTTCCCCCCCACGGCTTCCCCCCCCACTCCCCGCCTTCCCACCGCGACTTCCCCCCACCGCGCCTTCCCACCACGACTTCCCCCCCCCCCACCGTGACTTCCCGCCCCCCACCCACCCACCGTGACTTCCCCCCCCCCCCACCCAACCACCGCGACTCCCCCCCACCCACCGCGACTCCCCCCCCCCCACCGCGACTCCCCCCCCCACCCACCCACCGCGACTTCCCCCCCCCACCCACCCACCGCGACTCCCCCCACCCCACCGCGACTCCCCCCCCCCACCCACCCACCGCGACTTCCCCCCCCCACCCACCCACCGCGACTTCCCCCCCCCACCCACCCACCGCGACTTCCCCCCCCCACCCACCCACCGCGACTCCCCCCACCCCACCGCGACTCCCCCCCCCCACCCACCCACCGCGACTTCCCCCCCCCACCCACCCACCGCGACTTCCCCCCCCCACCCACCCACCGCGACTTCCCCCCCCCACCCACCCACCGCGACTTCCCCTCCCCACCCACCCACCGTGACTCTCCCCCCCCCCCGCCCACCGTGACTCGCCCCACCCCCCCGTAACTCCTCCCCCCACCCGCCGACCGTGACCCCCCCCGCCGACCGTGACCCCCCCCACCCACTGCGACTTCCCACCCCCATGCCCCGCGACTTCCCTCCTACACCCCGCGACTTCCCCCCTACCCCCCGCGACTTCCCCCCCACCCACCCCCCACGACTTCCCCCCCACTCACCCCCCCACGCCCGCGACTTCCCCCCCCACCCACCCCCCGCGACTTCCCCCCCACGGCTTCCCCCCCCACCCCCCGCCTTCCCACCGCGACTACCCCCCCCGCGCCTTCCCACCGCGACTCCCCCCCCCCCACCCACCCACCGCGACTCCCCCCCCCCACCCACCCACCGCGACTCCCCCCCACCCACCGCGACTCCCCCCCCCCCCACCGCGACTCCCCCCCCCCCACCCACCCACCGCGACTCCCCCCCACCCACCGCGACTCCCCCCCCCCCACCGCGACTCCCCCCCCCCACCCACCCACCGCGACTTCCCCCCCCCACCCACCCACCGCGACTTCCCCCCCCCACCCACCCACCGCGACTTCCCCCCCCCACCCACCCACCGCGACTTCCCCCCCCCACTCACCCCCCCACGCCCGCGACTTCCCCCCCCACCCACCCACCCACCGCGACTTCCCCCCCCACCCACCCACCCACCGCGACTTCCCCCCCCACCCACCCACCCACCGCGACTTCCCCCCCCACCCACCCACCCACCGCGACTTCCCCCCCCACCCACCCACCCACCGCGACTTCCCCCCCCACCCACCCACCCACCGCGACTTCCCCCCCCACCCACCCACCCACCGCGACTTCCCCCCCCACCCACCGCGACTTCCCCCCCCACTCACCGCGACTTCCCCCCCCACCCACCGCGACTTCCCCCCCCACCCACCCACCGCGACTTCCCCCCCACCCACCCACCCACCGCGACTTCCCCCCCACCCACCCACCCACCGCGACTTCCCCCCCCACCCACCCACCCACCGCGACTTACCCCCCCACCCACCCACCCACCGCGACTTCCCCCCCCACCCACCCACCCCCAGCGACATCCCCTCCACCCACCTCCTGCGACTTCCCCCCCCACGACTCCCTCCCCCCCTCCCTGACCTCCCATTCCCCCCCACCACCCCCCCATCCCCCATCTTTCCCCCTAAGCAGGGTCCCACTGGGGTAGGAGGGTTTTATTTTTAAATTAAATGAAAGAAGCTGGAATATCCTCACAAAGAAAGTGCAGCTCGGGTCCGCTAAAGATAATGTGCACTGTGCACCACAAAGGACGGTGACTGATAGCAAGTTGTACATTGCAACCACATTTTAAAGGCTTCTCGATGTAAAAGCACAACTCGCATGCTAGAGTCTGACCTGAATCACAACCAGTAAATTGCCACGCGCCTGGTACATGAACTTTCCTCTCCAAAATTCATTCAGTCAACATCCCTAAGAGTCAAGTACATAAGGGAGAAAGGACCAGAAGAGTATTCAGATAGGGTGAGATGAAGAGGGTGGGAGGAGGTTCGAGTGGAGCATAAACACTGACACAGACCAGTTGGGCCGAATGGTGTGTTTCTGTGCTGTAAATCGCGATCATTCTATGTAATGAATAAGTCTCCCTACCACCTCCAAATGAAGAGGATCACATGCGCAAAAACCGTCGTGGGGTCACGAGGGGTCACTAGCACTTTCCCACAGCTACTATTGGTCCTCTGCTAACCTCAGGGGGAAGCCCTTTTGTTCAAGGTTAGAAGTTAGCACCCAACCAGGGCTCTAATCCACACTGTATCTGTGCTCAGATCAGAGGAAACCGGCTGTTACTACTTTCACAAGATACTGTGTTTACCTTCAAAGGTTGATCAGATAACAGAGCCTATTTGATGTTAAGAAAGGTTACCTCTGTCGCCCCACTGCCCTCGGGCGTGATGTTGTCCCAGGTTCCAGCTGATACCCTATCACAATGGAGAGGTCAAAGAGAAGGACATTCTACAGTGCTTTTTATTCAACATTGGGCCCCGTTGTATATTCAAAACCTCCCACGTTCTGCCCTACGTAAACTAGAGTTGATCCAAAACTGGGCAACCCGTGTCCTAATTCGCACCAAGTCCCGCTCACCCATCCCCATGTGCTCGCTGACCATCATTGGCTTCCGGTTAAGCAACGTCTCGATTTCAAAATTCTCATCCTTGTTTACAAATCCCTCCATGGCCTCGCCCCTCCCTATCTCTGTAATCTTCTCCAGTCCCACATCACCCCCGAGATGTCTGCGCTCCTCTTATTCTGCCCCGTTGAACATCCCTGATTATAATCGCTCAACCATCGGTGGCTGTGCCTTCTGTTGCCGAGGCCCCAAGCTCTGGAACTCCCTCCCTAAACCTCTCCACCTCTCTTTCCTCCTTCAGGAAGCTCCTTAAAATTGACCTCTTTGACCAAGCTTTTGGTCAGCTGCGCTAATTTCTACTTATGCGGCTCGGTGTCAAAATTTTTATCTTATAACACTCCTGTGACGCGCCTTGGGAAGTTTCACTATGTTAAAGGCGCTATATAAATACAAGTTGTTGTTGTATATAGGTTCATAAAGATACTCCTCAGTATTTCCCTCCACACTCCAATGCAGTGCTGAGGGAATGCGGCACTGTCGAGGTGCCCTCTTTCAGATGAAACCTCTCTGGTGCGCATAAAAGATCCCATGGTGCTATTTTGAAGAAGAGCAGGGGAGTTCTCCCTGGTGTCTTGGCCAATATTTATCCCTCAGTAAAACAAATCCCTCCATGGCCTCTCCCCTCCCCACGTTACAGCAGTGACTACACTTCAAACATACTTCATTGGCTGCAAAGCGCTTCGGGACATCCTGAGGCGCTTTTTCAATGCAGGTTCTTTCAAATCTTTTTTTTTTAAAGGAGCAACTGCACATTCATGCCTCATTTAGTGAAACTTGTGAAGAATGTTCGTTTCCCGCCATAACTAATGGCCCACAGGAACATGAGAAATAGGAGGCGGCCACGAATGAAGTCACATTCTCGGACATTTCAAAGCTGCATTTCCAGCAATGAGTCATTCCCCCTTCCCCCACCATGCATCCACGAAGCAACCATTTTGTGTCAGGAGCAGCCAAAAGGAGAGAGGTCCTTGGATAGAAAATATACAAACAACCACTATAGATGGCTCAGTGGGTAAATGTGTCGACTGGTGGGGTTACTGAGCTACACACACCAAAAGCACAGGAACAGGAGGCCATTCAGTCCCTCGAGCCTGTTCTGCACTTCAGTTAGATTGTGCCTGATCTGCACCTCAACTCCAGTTCTATATCACTTACTAACCGTACCTAACAAAGAGCTAGCGACAGCTTTTTGGGGGAAAGAGAGTTCCAGATTTCTACTGCAAAGATCCCAAGTTTCAGTTTCATGTGCTGATCTGTGCTATATTTGCTGATCACAATCGGAATTGCAGTTAAAATGGCCCAATTGTATTCCTGAGCAGAGAAAGGGAGGGAGAAAATCAGTCATAAAATTGCCTCAGCTGCACTTCAACAAGTCAGACTCAAAGCAGTTGGCTCGTTGATCTAGGGGTATGATTCTTGCTCCGGGGTTGTTGCTTGAAATTTGCGAGAGGTCCCGGGTTCAAATCCCGGACGAGCCCTCAGTTTACCCAAGAATTTTGAAATTGCATCAAAGCTACTAAAACCCAGCAACCCCTGTAAATACTGACACACTCCCGGGGACCCCCTGTAAATACTGACACACTCCCGGGGGCCCCCTGTAAATACTGACACACTCCGGGGGGCCCCCTATATATACTGACACACTCCCGGGGACCCCCTGTAAATACTGACACACTCCCGGGGACCCCCTGTAAATACGGACACACTCCTGGGGACCCCCTGTAAATACGGACACACTCCTGGGGACCCCCTGTAAATACTGACACACTCCCGGGGACACCTTGTAAATACTGACACACTCCTGGGGACACCCTATAAATACTGACACACTCCCAGGGACACCCTGTAAATACTGACACACTCCCGGGTACCCCCTGTATATACTGACACACTCCTGGGGATCCCCTGTAAATACTGACACTCCCGAGGACCCCCTGTAAGTACTGACCCAGTCCCTGGGACCCCCTGTAAATACTGACACACTCTTAAGGACCAGTGTCCTAACTTTCAACAGTGTCCATTACCCATAGGACAACAGTTCGATCATTGCAGAATCTGTTTTTTTATACACAGCTACAGGGGTATCATCCAAGTCAGTCAATAAATACAGAAGATATAAAGACGATAGAATGGAACATAAGCCATTCAGGCTCTCGAGCCTTTCTGCCATTCAATTAGATCATGGCTGGTCTGTGCCTCAACTCCAGTTACCCATCTTGGGTCAGTACTTAATAACCTTACCTAACAAAAAATCCATCAATGTTTGAGACAATTATCACTGCACTTGCATTCATGACTGAGGTGGACTGAGCTGTGCTGGATCGATGGACCCCAGAGATCTTGTCCACACGGTATGGTTTGATGGTCCTCACAAAGAATGGCCACTGGCAGGAGGCCAGGACCCAGCAATTATACTGCCTCGAGTCAATTCCCTCGGCAGAGCCTAGTGAGGGAGGGGCGGGCCAAAAAAATCTCAACCATGGGTCTTCGACATCCGCGACATTGGTGCAAATGTCAAGGTTCATTGGCAACAAAGTCAAACACAGGCCCTTAAAATTATCAAAGGTATTGTGTATGTATATACCCTGTACACTTAATGTACAGTTACATAAGACCTTTGAATGTATCTTCACAATGTATACAATATGCCTGAACCACCAAAGGGTTCAACTGATGGAGACCTAGAGGTCACCTGCACACTGCAGGTAACCAGGTATAAAAGGGAGCTTACCTTGCTGTATCCTCATTCAAGGAGACCCTGCAGCCCTCAAAGGAGGACAGGGAGGCCACACATTCCTGTGGCTCTGCCCACCACTAGGCAATGGCAAAGGCCCTGAGACTCAGCCAGGTGAGCGATCCGAGCCCACCCAGCTGGCAGGGGGCACAGCGCTGCCATCAGACAACCTGGACACAGTCCGGTTTCTCTGGAACTAGGGTCCTCACCCACCTGCACCGACACCCCAGGGGCAAGACTGTAGTACCAAGTATATACCTTACCTGTAATATGTACTTGTTCTACTACTGTTGAACCCAGTCATATAACTAATCCTATTCTTTATTCTCTGTACATGTATGCCAATGCAGATGTCGAGCCACACACATGGTCTATGTATGGGGAGGGGAAATGGATGTATGTAGCCATGGACACATGGATCACACCCAGAACCCACTCAACTCCCAACGCAACCGCCAACCGTCCACTGCTGACTATTTCCCAATGTTGTGGCAATTAGGACTTGGGGGTCTACAGGGAGAGAGCCATTCCCAAGCACAGACAAAGTGCAAGGGCTTTGGACACTCAAGTCGAGGGCCAGAGCACCCAGTGCAAAGGCCAGTGGCACAAGACTTAGGGGGGAGTGATGTTGTGTATGTATATACCCTGTACACTTAATGTACAGTTACATAAGACCTTTGAATGTATCTTCACAATGTCTATGCCATGCCTGTACCACCAGAGGGTGCAACTGTGCAGACCTAGGGGTCACCTGCACACTACAGGTAACCAGGTATAAAAGGGAGCTCACCATACTGTACCCTCACTCAGGTGCTGCAATAAATGGACTAAGGTCACGACAGTTCAAGTATAATACCATACCTCGTGGAGTCATTACTAGAGTGCTTATAGACACAACAAAAGGGTTTGATAGGGGAGACATAGAGGAAATGTCTCCACTTGTGGGGGAGACCTGGAACTAGGGGACATAAATGAAAGATAGTCACCGATAAATCCAATAGGGAATTCAGGAGAAACTTCTTTACTCGGAGTTAGATTATGGAACTCGCTACCATCTGGAGCAGTTGAGACGAATAGTATAGATGCATTCAAGTAGAGCTTGGTCTCCAGTCGTCTTGGTTAAGCCTTGCCACTGGACCAAGACCTAGCTCTGTCAAGTCCGTGTGGTGGCTGGTGTGCAACGGCCACCCTATCTTAAAAGAATCCACGCACAGGCATCTTCCACCCTTCAGGATGTAGTTCAGGACCTGGAATGTCAGGTCCCTCATTGAAACACCTGTGAACTCATCCCTTTTTGGTGTGGAAGCAGGTCATCCTCGATAGGAGGGACTGCCTAATACTAATACTAAATAAACACATGAAGGGGAAAGGAATAGGATGTGCTGATTGGTTGAGATGAAGCAGGGTGGGAGGAGGTTCGTGTGGAGCATAAACACTGGCACGGACTAATTGGGCCGAATGGCCTGTTTCAACGCTGTAAATTCAATGTAATTCGATGTAAAACGGGAAATAAATTGCCAACAGAGAACAGCCGTAGCGACAGTCCCACGGCCAACACTCCAACTCAACCATTTTCTTGCCTCGGACACACGGGGAGCCATGCTTTTACTGTGCGCTCGTCTATAGAACTGAAGAATGGCCGCCCCAGAGCCTGTTTACACTCAGCCCCTGCCCTTTTATTTAACTTGGATCCAAATAACTGAGTCATCAAAATAAGTTTCTGCTTCAACACGAACAAAATGTCCAATTTGTACCTCGGCCCAGTTAAACCACTCACGCTGGGCCTGAATTTAAATGAGGAGCATTGAGTGGAGTAAAGAAATCCTGAATGGAATAATTTTTTTCCCTCTCTCTCTCGTTAAGAAAATCTAGGTGAAGGGCCAAGGCCAACAGAGCATGACACAATCAAGACTGAACACAAGAAGCGGAGAGGCCGAGGTGAATCAAGAAGTGGTTAGACGACGCCAAGCTCCGATTTTGAAGACCTGCAGCCTGCGGGAGGTAGGGGAGGCTGAGGGAGGCAAGGAGGGGACAGAGTAGGAGGCGGTGCGAAGAGTCGGGATAACAACAGCGCGAGAGTGCAAGGGAAGAAAGATTTGTAAGATGAAATACGAGGAGGTTAAAAGGAACAGAAGAGGAAAGATTGTGATGGAGCGAGATACAAGAAAGAAAGACGTGCATTTATATAGCGTCTTTCACGACCACCGGACATCTCAAAGCGCTTTACAGCCAATGAAATACTTTTGGAGTGTAGTCACTGTTGTAACGTGGGAAACGAGGCAGCCAATTTGTGCACAGCAAGCTCCCACAAACAGCAATGTGATAATGACCAGATAATCTGTTTTTGTTATGTTAATTGAGGGATAAATATTGGCCAGGACACCAGGGATAACTCCCCTTGCTCTTCTTCGAAATAGTGCCATGGGATCTTTTATGTCCACCTGAGAGAGCAGACGGGGCCTCGGTTTAACATCTCATCCAAAAGACGGCACCTCAGACAATGCAACACTCCCTCAGCACTGCACTGGAGTGTCAGTCTGGATTTGTGTGCTCAAGTCCCTGGAGTGGGACTTGACCCCACAACTTTCTGACTCAGAGGCCGGAGAGAACGGCAGGGTTACCTGTACTCAGGGTGTTGAGGGACACATCCACCAATCACTGCAAAACTTGGCTGGGAGACAAGGGGCATGCGACTGTCCGGAGGTGGACTGCGATGTCCATTTTACAGGCCAAATACTGCCGCTGGTCTCAAGGTGTGAGTGAAAGAGATGGAATATGTTAAATAGTACAGGTCCCCTTCACCATGGGCAAGGTGCAGTGTTGAATGCCTGTCCTCTTTAAGGGGGGGTTCCGATGAAAAGGGAGGGTTAGTTCATTGAACGGGAAATGTATAATCCTCATTCTCATTTTTTACATTAACTTTGAATTCATGCCAAGGCAGTGCTATTTTTGGGAGGGGGCAGATTACACCCAATTTACTGAGAATTACCATCTCAACAGACTAGAAGAAAGGATGAGAGGGTAAGTTGGCCCAATAAGATCGCTCCTTGCACAAGCTGCACAGAATCACATAGAATGTGCAGCACGGTAACAGGCCATTGGGCCCAACTGGTCTGTGTCAGTGTTAATAGAAAGAAAGAAAGATTTGGATTTATATAGTGCCTTTCACTAGCACCAGACATCTCAAAGTCATCCCTCAGCACTGCACTGGAGTGTCAGCCTAGATTTTCTTGTGCTCAAGTGCCTGGAGTGGGACTTGAACCCACAACCTTCTAACTCAGAGGCAAGAGTGCTACCCACGGAGCCACAGAATACTCCACACGAGCCTCATCTCAACCCACTCTACTTTATCTCACCTTATCAACATATTCTTTTGTGTTTTTCCTCTCTCACTTACCTATCTAGCTTCCCATTAAATGCATCTATGCTATTCACCTCAACCACTCCCATGTCATAGTGAGTTCCACATTCTCATCACTCTCTGGGTAAAGAGGTTTCTCCTGAATTCTTCATTGGATTTATTACTGACTCCCTGATACTTGTGAGTTTGACCCCTAGCTACCCCACTGTGGACTGTGGCACTCATTTAATTTCCTGAACGTTCTGTATAAACGTTTCCCCATCCATCAACTGCAACACTGGCATCAAATCTTACACCTTCCATTATCCAACTCCACCCAGTCCCATTCCTGTACAGGAACCATCCTTTTGTCAATCTATACTGTACCCTATAATCTTCAAAACTATTCCTAACCAGAAAGATCAATGAAAGCATTGAAGGTTACATCCATTCAGCCCATCGTGTCTGTGCTGGACATTTGACCAGAACAATCCAAAACTAATCCCATTGCCCCTCTCTCTCCTCATAGCCCCGAATCAGAAAATATATCCCGGGGCCCTGAGATATTAACCGGACCCCACTCCCATCTCCCAGAAAATACATCCCGCGGCCCCGAGATATTAACTGGATACCCACCCCGCCCCCCCAAAAATAATATCGCTGGGGCCAGAGACACTGACACAGAGACCTTCCCCCGATGATATATCCCTGGGGCTCCCGAGACATTAACCGGATCCCATTCCCACCCCCGCTCCCAGAAAATATATCCCTGGGCCCAGAGATATTAACTGGACACCCATCCCTCCCCCCAAAAAAATCCCTGGGGCCCCGAGACATTAACCGGATCCTACCCCCCGCTCCCAGAAAATACATCCCTTGGGCCCGAGACACTAACCAGAAACCCCCCCAGAAAATACATCCTTTTTGCCTTGGCTTTGAAGGAGATTGCAATATCTGATTCATTGGATTGTCAACCTTCGGTTCTGCACTCCAACTGATCTGATATGTTGTAACCACCTCGAGCCTCACCCTGCAAATGGACCGATCAGAGGGGCGAGGGCTGGGCAGGGAGACATTCAGTGTCTTGGGAAAGCATCACGTCTATAGGCCTAATGGTCAAAACTGAAGAGAAAGCAGAACTGCCTATTTGTCTCTCTTTCACACACAGAGGTGCCAAGTGCCACCTTATAGCAAAAACCAGAGTCTCCTTTTTGGGGGAAAAAGGTTGAAGAGAGTCTCAAAATATAACACTTTTATTCCGCCCGACTCTATCCTGGCCAAGATTACTTGGCATTCAAAATGATAAAGTTAGTAACTGATTTGGGGGTGGGACAAAGGGTAGGTTTATTTTGTGTGTCAGCTGTCGGAGTCGGAAAGTTGTGGGTTCAAGTCCCGCTCCGGCGACTCGAGCACATCATCCAAGCTGATATGCCAGTGCAGTGCTGAGGGAGTGTTGCGCTGTCGGAGGTGCTGTCTTTTGGCCGAGACTTTAACCGAGGTCATGTCTGCTCTCTCAGGTGGATGTAAAAGATCCTATGGCACTATTCGAAGAAAAGCAAGGGAGTTCTAAGAACGTAAGAAATAGGAGCAGGAGTAGGCATTTCGACCCCTCGAGCCTGCTCCGCCATTCAATCCCTTGGTTCATTAGTATCCAAAAATCTATCGATCTCTGGCTTGAATATACTAAACGACCGAGCACACAGAGCTCTCTGGGGTAGAGAATTTCAAAGATTCACCACCCTCTGAGTGAAGAAATTTCTCCTCATCTCAGTCCTAAATGGCCGACCCCTTACTCTGCTACTGTGACCCCTGGTTCTAGACTCCCCAGCCAGGGGAAACATCCTCCCTGCATCAAGCCCTGTAAGAATTTTATATTTCAATGAGATCATCGCTCATTCTGCCAAACTCCAAGGAATATAGGCCTAGTCTACTCAATCTCTCCTCACTGGACAATTCCCTCAGCCCAGGAATCACGAGCGAACCTTCGCTGCACTCCCTCTAAGGCAAATATATTCTTCCTTAGGTAAGGAGACCAAAACTGTACACAGTGCTCCAGGTGCGGCCTCACCAGGGCCCTATATAATTGTAGTAATACTTATTTACTCTTATACTCAAATCCCTTTGTAATAAAGGCCAACATACCATTTGCTTTCTTAATTGCTTGCTGTACCTGCATGTTAACTTTCAGTGATTCGTGTACAAGGACACCCAGTTCCCTCTGAACACCAACACTTCCCAATCTCTCAACTTTAAAAAAAAATATTCTGCTTTTGTGGATAACTTCACATTTCTCCACATTATATTCCATCTGCCACATTCTTGCCCACACACTTAGCCTGTCTATATCCATTTGCATCTTCTTTACAACTTATATTCCCACTTAGCTTTGTATCATCATCAAACTTGGATATATTACAACCAGTCCCCTCATTTAAGTCATTAATATAGATTGTGAATAGCTGGGGCCCCAGCACTGATCTTTGCAGTACCCCACTAGTTACAGCCTGCCAACCTGAAAGTGACACATTTATCCCTACTCTCTGTTTTCTGTCCGTTAACCAATCCTCAATCCATGCTAGTACATTACCCCCAATCCCATGAGCCCTAATTTCGTGTAATAACCTCTTGTGTGGCACCTTATTGAATGTTTTTTGAAAATCCAAATACACCACATCCACTGGTTCCCCCTTATCTACCCTGATGGTTACAACCTCAAAAAGTACTAACAGATTTGTCAAATACGATTTCCCTTTGATAAATCCATGTTGACTCTGCCCAATCTTATGATTTTTTTTGAAGTGCCCTGTCACCACATTCCTAATGAGTTCTCCCCAGTGCCCTGGCCAACACTTATTCCCCAGCCAACACCTAAAATCACATCATCTGGTCGTTACCGCATTGCTGTTTGTGAGAGTTGCTGTGCGCAAATTGGCTGCCACGTTTCCGACATTACAATAGTGACTACACATCAAAAAGTACTTCATTGGTTGCTTTGGGACATCCTGAGGTCATGAAAGGCGCAATATAAATGCAAGTCTTTCTTTCTTTCTGTAGTGTCTCTGCACCTTGTTACAAACTCACACGAAGCATGGGTATATCAAACACGGTCACTCTGTGACCTTCACTTTATTTCCAGGACTGAAGAGTGTTGATCCTGAGTGGGACCTCCCCTTTTATACCTGGAAGCCCAGGTGAGGAGCTCACTCCCTGTGGTCAGGGTGTGCATTACAAGGGTACAGGTGCAGTATGCATGAGTTACAGTTACATACTTATAGTCATTGCAAGATGGTGAAGTACATGACATCACCTCCCCCCTTAGGTCTTTTAGTTTCAGAGGTTAAGTCTATCGGGTGGTCGATGCTCTCTCGTGGAGCGCCGCAGTTGTGGCTCTGGTGGCTGAGCCTCAGCACACGCCTCTGTCACTTGAGGTGATTCCGGCCTGTCCGGGCTGGCCGCAGGGACTGTGCATGCTGGGGGCTGTCTTTGTTGCTCGTGCGCTGGCAGTGGTGTGGGTGCCATCTCCTGCTCTTCTTCCGGTTCCTCCGTGTCTGCACTGAACCTAGTCTTTACTTGGTCCAAGTGTTTGCGGCATATCTGCCCATTGTTTAGTCTGACCACCATGACCCTGTTTCCTTCTTTGCCATTTACGGTGCCCTCAAACCATTTGGGTCCCAAAGCATGGTTAAGAACAAATACCCGGTCATCTATTTCTATACACCTCCCCCTTGAGTCTCGATCATGGAGCTCGGTTTGGGACCGGCACTTGCCCTCAACAATGTCTGCCAGGTCTGGGTGAATGAGGGACAGCCGTGTCTTGAGCGTGCATTTCATGAGGAGTTCCGCTGGCGGGACTCCTGTGAGCGAGTGCAGCCGGGACCTGTAGGCCAGCAGGAGGCACGATAGGCGGTACTGAAGGGAGGGTCTTTGGATGCGTAGCATGCCCTGCTTTATGACTTGGACCGCCCGTTCGCCTGGCCATTGGAGGCCGGTTTGAACGGCGCTGTCCGGACGTGCTTGATCCCATTGTCCAACATAAACTCCTGGAATTCATGGCTGGTAAAACACGGGCTATTATCGCTGACCAGGATGTCTGGCAAGCCGTAAGTCGCGAAAACCGTACGCAGACTCTCCACAGTGATGGATGTCGTGCACGAATTCAATATGATGCACTCGATCCACTTCGAGTATGCATCGACAACGATCAGGAACATTTTTCCCATGAACGGGCCCGCATAGTCTACGTGAATACGTGACCATGGCTTGGTGGGCCAGGGCCACGGGCTGAGTGGGGCCTCGCCCAGCTGGGCGCACTTCATGCACCTGCAAACCCAGTGTTCCAGGTCTGAGTCAATCCTCGGCCACCACACGTGTGACCGGGCAATGGCCTTCATTAACACGATGCCAGGGTGCTCGCTGTGGAGTTCCCTGATGAACGCTTCCCTTCCTTTCTCGGGCATGACTACCTGGCTGCCCCATAACAGGCAGTCGGCTTGGACAGAGCGTTCATCCATCCGTCTCTGAAACGGCCTGACTTCCTCGGGGCACGCCCCGTGTGCGGGCGCCCAGTCCCCAGTTAGGACACATTTCTTCATCATGGAAAAGAGGGAGTCCCTGTTGGTCCAGAGTTTGATCTGGCGGACTGTGATGGGGGAGCCCGCAGTGTCAAAAGCCTCAACGGCCATGACCATCTCGGCGCTCTGCTCCGACGTCCCCTTGGTGGTGGCCAGTGGGAGCCTGCTGAGCGCGTCAGCACAATTTTCGGTACCTGGCCGGTGCCGTATGGTGTAGTCATACGCCAGCATGAGAGCCCATCGCTGTATGCGAGCTGGCACATTGGCATTGACAGCCTTGCTGTCGGACAACAGGGATGTTAACGGCTTGTGGTCCGTCTCTAGCTCGAACCGTCTATCGAAAAGATACTGCTGTATCTTTATCACACCGTACACACACGCGAGTGCCTCCTTCTCGACCATGCCATATCCACGCTCTGCCTGGGAGAGCGACCTAGAGGCGTAAGCCATCGGTTGGAGTCGGCCGTCATCGTTGCCCTGCTGTAAAACACACCCAACCCCGTAGGATGAGTAATCGCATGTTAAAACCTGTTTTTTACAGGGGTCATACAAAGTCAACAGTTTGTTGGAACACAGCAGGTTCCTCGCCTTATTGAAAGCCCGTTCTTGACAATCCCCCCAAGACCATTCACAACCTTTACGGAGGAGCATGTGTAACGGCTCGAACGATGTGCTTAAGTTCGGCAGGAAGTTCCCAAAATAGTTCAAGGGTCCCAGGAATGATCGCAACTCTGACGTGTTTCCGGGCCTGGGCACCCGGCAAATCGCCTCAGTTTTTGATTCAGTGGGCCGGATCCCGTCTGCGGCAACCCTCCTGCCCAGGAACTTGACCTCTGGGGCCAAAAATACGCACTTGGCCTTTTTCAGCCGCAGGCCTACCCGTTCCAATCGGTGTAGCACCTCCTCCAGGTTGCGGAGGTGTTCCTCAGTGTCTCGACCCGTTATGAGGATGTCGTCTTGGAACACGATCGTTCCAGGGATGGACTTGAGCAAGCTTTCCATGTTTCGCTGAAAGATAGCCGCTGCCGAACGAATGCCAAACGGGCACCTATTGTAAACAAATAATCCTTTGTGTGTCATGATGGCGGTCAGAAGCTTGGATTCTTCAGCCAGTTCCTGAGTCATGTAGGCCGAAGTGAGGTCCTGCTTCGTGAACAGCTTACCACCTGCCAGCGTGGCAAAAAGGTCCTCCGCTCTCGGGAGCGGGTATTGGTCTTGCAGCGACACTCGGTTGATGGTGGCTTTGTAGTCGCCACAAATCCTGACCGAGCCATCTGCTTTGAGGACAGGAACGATGGGACTTGCCCAGTCGCTGAATTCAACGGGCGAAATTATGCCCTCTCTGAGCAGCCTCTCCAGTTCACTTTCAATTTTCTCACGCATCACGTACGACACTGCTCTGGCTTTGAGGTGCACTGGTCTGTGTCCGGAGTGATGTGTATCACTACTTTGGTGCCCTTAAACGTTCCGACACCGGGTTGAAAGAGTGACTCGAATTTTTGCAAAACCTGCGAGCATGAACTTTTCTCCACAGATGAAATGGCGTGCACATCCCCGCATTTCCAATTCATCTCAGCTAGCCAACTCCTTCCCAAGAGCGCGGGGCCATTTCCCGGAACAATCCAGCGTGGCAGCCGGATCTGTGATCCATTATGCGTTACCACCAAGTTTGCACTGCCCAGCACTGGGATGATCTCTTTGGTGTACGTACGTAGTTGCGTCTCAATGCGTTCCAGTTTGGGTCTGCTAGCTCTGTGTGGCCATAGTCTCTCAAATTGTTGGGCGCTCATGAGGGACTGGCTAGCTCCGGTATCCAGCTCCATGCCATTCAGCAAGACTTTCATCATCATGGGTGGCGTTTTGGTGTATGAGCTGTGGATGTCGGTCACATGAACTCTCTGAACTTCAGCCTCCATGGTAGTTCCCCAGGCCTCATCCTGCATTTCAGACCCCTCGTCTGGGACGTCTGTCTCGCAGACTAGCCTCACTACTGTCTTTTTGCACATCCTGGCCAGGTGTCCCGTGACATTACAAATCCTACAGGTATAAAGTTGGAACCTGCAGATTTTTGCAGTGTGTCTGCCCCCACATGAGCTGAGATTGCTGTTAACAAAAGGGCTATTCCCAGGCATTCCTCTCTGATGGCCCGTTTGGCTGTTTCTAATCACTCTGATGGAGGGTGTTAATTGTCCCATCACAGGATGCATTGTTCCTCGTGATGGCGTGAATTGCCGATCCCCTTTCTATTGTCCCTGTTGCAGGCCCATCCTGGCTGCCTGGACGGTGTCGAAGTGCCCGTGCCTGCCTGTGGGGTTCTGTGTCCTTTTTACACCATTAACTCCCTGGTTCATCGCAACATTGAAACCAGGACTGTGCGCATAAATTAGCTTGGTCTCCTCTTCCCCTGCCATGAAGGTCAGAGCTATCAACGCTGCCCCTTCTAACGTCAAATCCTTAGTCTTTATGAGCTTCCTGAAAATGCGACATGATTAATGCCCTCGATGAAAAAGTCCCTTAACATCTCCCCTCTGCAGACATCGGAGAACTTACAGAGACTGGCCAGACGCTGCAGTTCCACCACGAAGTCCGAGATGTTTTGACCCTCCCGACGCCGGTGAGAGTAGAACCAGTGCCGGGCCATGTGTACACTACTTGCTGGCTTGAGATGCTTACTGATCAGCTGGCTGAGCTCTTCGAAGGACTTGTCTGCTGGCTTTTGGGGTGCGAGCAGGTCTTTCATTAGCGCATACGTCTATGGATCACAGCTGGTCAGTAGATGCGCCCTCTGCTTGTCTGCCGCTGCCTCTTCCAGCCAGTCCTTTGTGACAAAGTTCTGCTGGAGTCTTTCCACAAAGTCATCCCAGTCCTCACCCACACAGTAGCGTTCCTCTGTGCCACCAGTGGCCATCCTCATGGTTCGGTGATTCCCGATTCTCATCGCCAGATGTAGTGTTTCTGCACCTTGTTACAAACTCACACGAGGCATGGATATATCAGACGCGGTCAATCTGTGACCTTCACTTTATTTCCAGGACTGAAGAGTCCTGATCCTGGGTGGGACCTCCCCTTTTATACCTGGAAGCCCAGGTGAGGAGCTCACTCCCTGTGGTCAGGGTATGCATTATAAGGGTACAGTATGCATGAGTTACAGTTACATACTTATAGTCATTGCAAGGTGGTGAAATACATGACACTTTCCTTCTCATTTCCATGAGGAAACGAGGTCTAGGCCTGTGGTGGTACAGGACATCTCCATGGTTAAAACTGAGCGAAGAGAGACCAGGAAATGAGGAAGTATCGATTGGGTGATGCAAGCTTGGGTTTCGTAGGAGGAGGAAAAGACTGAGGTTGATCGTGAGTTTCAGTTGTGAGAATCTTGAAAACAATGAGTCAGAGCAGGACAAAGTACGATCAGTCTTCAACACAGGAAGCATTTAGGATGCAATCGTTCTCTTGATAATGCCAATAACTGCCGGATAAACATGTGAATGAGTTCACGATTGCTTCCAAATAGTTTTGGTGCTGTACTTTTAAAGGGTGCCAGTGCTCAGTGTTGCTCAAACTTGGAGTTTGGATCTGGCCGAAGCAGACAAAGCGTTATCGAGGCTTGCTCGTCTGCCAAAAACTGCTCACTATTCCAGGACCATCCTGGAATGTAAAGAAAACTCCCGGCTTTTTTTCGCTGCTGCAAACCATCTCCTTGAACCGCTCACCCCTGTTTCCTCCACCTTCGCCTTCAACAACAAATGTGAGGAGCTCGTGGACTTCCTTGTCACTAAGATTGACATCATCCTATCAGCTGCCTCTGCCAATTCCCTCCCTTCCCTAGCCCACTGGGCCAACCTTCCTCAAAGGTTCCCTCCTGCCCGAGCCCTGAACTCACATCTTTCTCCAGTTTCTCTCCGATCTCCCCTCATGCCCTCTTTAAGCTCATCCTGTCCATGAGACCCACTTCCTGCTCTCTCGATCCTATTCCCACTAACTGCTGACTGCCAACTTCCCTTCCTGGCTCCCATGTTATCCGACATTGTTAACGGTTCTCTCTCCTCAGGTACTGTCCCCCTCTCCTTCAAATCTGTCGTCATCACCCCTCTCCTCAAAAAACAATCCTTGACCAACGTTCCATAACGACTGATAATGAAGAAGAAAACTGTAGATTGCAGGAAGCTATCGATGGACTGGTCAGGTGGACAGAACAGTGGCAAATGGAATTCAATCTGGAGAAGTGTGAGGTAGTGTATTTGGGGAGAGCGAACAAGGCAAGGGAATACACAATAAATGGTAGGACACAGATAGGTATAGAGGAAAATTAGATAAGGTGGTCAAGAAGACATACGGGATACTTGCCGTTGTTAGCCAAGACATAGACTATAAGAGCAGGGAGAACATAGGAACAGGAGTAGGCCATACGGCCCCTCGAGCCTGCTCTGCCATTCAATAAGATCATGGCTGATCCGATCATGGACTCGGGTCCACTTCCCCGCCCGCTCCCCATAACCCCTTATCCCCTTATCGTTTAAGAAACTGTCTATCTCTGTCTTAAATTTATTCAATGACCCAGCTTCCACAGCTCTCTGAGGGAGCAAATTCCACAGATTTACAACCTTCTGAGAGAAGAAATTCCTCCTCATCTCTGTTTTAAATGGGCGGCTCCTTATTCTAAGATCATGTCCTCTAGTTCTAGTCTCCCCTATCAGTGGAAACATCCTCTCTGCATCCACCTTGTGAAGCCCTCTCATAATCTTACACATTTCGATAAGATCACCTTTAATTCTTCTGAATTCCAATGAGCAGAGGCCCAACCTACTCAACCTTTCCTCATAAGTCAACCCCCTCATCTCCAGAATCAACCTAGTGAACCTTCTCTGAACTCCCTCCAAAGCAAGTCTATCCTTTCTTAAATATGGAAACCAAAACTGTACGCAGTATTCCAGGTGTGGCCTTGCCAATACCCTGTATAACTGTAGCAAGACTTCGCTGTTTTTATACTCCCTCCCCTTTACAATAAAGGACAAGATTCCATTGGCCTTCCTGATCACTTGCTGTACCTGCATACTATCCTTTTGTGTTTCATGCACCAGGATCCCCAGGTCCCACTGTACTGCAACATTTTGCAATTTTTCTCCATTTAAAAAATAACTTGCTCTTTGATTTTTTTCTGCCAAAGTGCATGACCTCACACTTTCCAACATTATATTCCATCTGCCAAATTTCTGCCCACACACTTAGCCTGTCTATGTCCTTTTGCAGGTTTTTTGTGTCCTCCTCACACATTGCTTTTCCCCGCTCTTTGTATCATCAGCAAACTTGGCTATATTACACTCGGTCCCTTCATCCAAATCGTTAATATAGATTGTAAATAGTTGGGGTCCCAGCACTGATCCCTGCGGCACCCCACTAGTTACTGATTGTCAACCCGAGAATGAAGCATTTATCCCGACTCTCTGTTTTCTGTTAGTTAGTCAATCCTCTATCCATGCTAATATATTACCCCCAACCCCGTGAACTTTTATCTTGTGCAGTAACCTTTTATGTGGCACCTTGCCAAATGCCTTCTGGAAGTCCAAATACATCACATCCACTGGTTCCCCTTTATCCACCCTGTTCGTTACATCCTCAAAGAAGTCTAGCAAATTTGTCAAACATGACTTCCCCTTCATAAAACCATGCTGACTCTGCCTGCCTGAATTATGCGTTTCCAAATATCCTGCTATTGCTTCTTTAATAATGGACTCCAACATTTTCCCAATCACAGATGTTAGGCTAACTGGTCTGTAGTTTCCTGCTTTTAGTCTGCCTCTTTTTTTGAACAGGAGTTATGCTTGAACTGTATAAAACACTAGTTAGGCCACAGCTGGAGTACTACGTGCGATTTTGGTCACCACATTACAGGAAAGATGTGATTGCACTAGAGAGGGTAGAGAGGAGATTTACGAGGATGTTGCCTGGACGGGAGAAGGATAGGATGGGTTTGTTTTCTTTGGAACAGAGGAGACAGAGAGAAGATTTAATTGAGGTGTATAAAATTATATGGGACCTGGATAGAGTGGATAGGAAGGACCTATTCTTCTTAGCAGAGTCAATAATCAGGGGGCATAGATTTAAAGTAAGTGGTAGGAAGTTTAGAGGGGATTTGAGGAGAATCTTTTTCACGCAGTGGGTGATGGCAGTCTGGAACTCACTGCCTGAAAAGGGTGGTCGAGGCAGAAACCCTCATAGCATTTAAAAAGTACTTGGATATGCACTTGAAGTGCCGTAACCTACAGGGCTACAGACCAAGAGCTGGAAAGTGGGATTAGGCTGAACAGTCTTTGTTGGCCGGCACAGACACGATGGGCCGAATGGCCTCCTTCCGTGCTGCGAATATCTGTGATTCTACGTTCCCTCTAAGCTGCACGCCCGAGATCGGCATTTCAAATGTCAAATTTCGCACACACGTGAAACTGTGAATGGGTCGCACAGCCCGTTAAAGGGATCGTGTAGCCCAAAAATAAATCAGGGGAAACATTGCTCTTGACCCACACCGCACCCCCCCCCCCCCGTCCTTGCAAACTACTGCCCCATCTCCAACCTCCCTTTCCTCTCCAAAGTCCTTGAACGTGTTGTTGCCTCCCAAATCCGTGCCCATCTTTCCCACAACTCCATGTTTGAATCCCTCCAATCCGGTTTCCGCCTCTGCCACAATACCCAAACGGCTCTCAAAGTTAAATGACATCTTATGTGACTGTGACCATTGTAAACTATCCCTCCCCGCCCTTCTCAACCTGTCTGCAGCCTTTGTCACGGTTGACCACTCCACCCACCTCCAACACCTCTCCACCATCGTCCAGCTGGGTGAGACTGCACACGCCTGGTTCCATTCTTATCTATCTAATCGCAGCCAGAGAATCACCTACAACGGCTTCTCTTCCCGTCCCCGCATCGTTACCTCTGGTGTCCCCCAAGGATCTATCCTTGGCCCCCTTCTATTTCTCATCTACATGTTGCCCCTTAGCGACATCATCTGAAAACATAGCGTCAGTTTCCACATGTACGCTGACGACACCCAGCTCTACCTCACCACCACTTCTCTCGAACCCTCCACAGTCTCTAAATTATCATACTGCTCGTCAAACATCCGGTACTGGATCAGCAGAAATTTCCTCCAACTAAATATTGGGAAGACCGAAGCCATTGTCTTCAGTCCCAACTACAAACTCCGTTCCCGAGCTACCAACTCCATCCCTCTCCCTAGCATCTATCTGAGGCTGAACCTGGACTGTTTTCAACCTTGGTGTCATATTTGACCCCGAGATGAGTTTCCGACAACATATTACATCGGATTACATAGGATTACATAGGATATATGGCACAGAAACAGGCCATTCGGCCCAACCAGTCCATGCCGGCGTTTATGCTCCACTCGAGCCTCCTCCCGTCTTTCCTCATCTAAGTCTATTAGCATAACCCTCTATTCCCTTCTCCCTCATATACTTGCCTAGCCTCCCCTTAAATCCATCTGTACTATTCGCTTCAACCATTCCCTGTGGTAGCAAGTTCCACATTCTCACCACTCTTTGGATAACAAATCTTTTTCTGAATTCCCTATTTGATTTCTTGGTCACTATCTTATGTTGATGGCCTCTAGTTATGCTCTTCCCCACAAGTGGAAACATTCTCTCTGTATCCACTCTATCAAAACCTTTCATAATTTTAAAGACCTCTATTAGGTCACCCCTCAGCCTTTGTTTTTCAAGAGAAGAGAGACCCAGCCTGTTCATCCTTTCCTGATATGTATACCCTCGCATTTCTGGTATCATCCTTGTAAATCTTCTCTGTACCCTCTCCAGTGCCTCTAAATCCTGTTTATAATATGGTGACCAGAACTGTACGCAGTACTCCAAGTGTGGTCTAACCAAGGTTGGATACAGGTTTAGCATAACTTCCCTACTTTTCAATTCTATACGTCTGGAAATAAACCCTAGTGCTTGGTTTGCTTTATACGGCCTTGTTAACCATGTCGCTACTTTTAGTGTTTTGTGTATCTGTACTCCGAGGTCCCTTTGTTCCTCTACCCCACCCAGACTCACACCCTCCAAGTAATAAGTGACTTCCCTATTCTTCCTACCAAAATGTACTAACCCACATTTATGTGTTGAACTTCATTTGCCAATTATATGCCCATTCTGTAATTTTATTAATGTGCTCCTGTTGCAGTCCTCCTCAGTATTGACTATACCCCCAATTTGGTGTCATCCGCAAATTTAGAAATTGTGTTTTTGATTCCAAAGACTAAATCGTTAATATAAATTGTGAACAACAGTGGTCCCAGCACTGATCCTTGTGGAACACCACTGCCCACCTTCTGCCACTGTGAACAGCTACCCTTTACCCCTACTCCCTGCATTCTATCTTGAAGCCAGCTAGCGATCCATTCTGCTATTTGTCCCCTGACTCTGCATTCTCTGACTTTGTTCATCAGTCTATTATGGGGTACCTTATCGAAGGACTTTTGAAAATCTAGATAAATTATATCTACTTCATTACCATTGTCTACTCTCTCTGTTACCTCTTCAAAAAATACCAATGAGGTCGGTCAAGCAAAACTTTCCCTTTTGAAATCCATGCTGACTATTCATTATTATATTTTTGGTTTCTAGATGTTCTTCTATTTTCTTCTTTAGTAGGGATTCCACTATTTTTCCTTACACCGATGTTAAACTGACTGGTCTACAATTCCCTGGACATGTTCTATACCCCTTCTAAAATATAGGTATTACATTAGCTATCTGCCAGTCCTCTGGCACTACACCTTTTTCTAATGAATTACTAAATATGTGTAGTAATGCCCCTGCTATCTCTTCCCTAGATTTAAAAAAATGTATGGATGCAATCCATCCGGACAAAGGGTTTTTATCCTTTTTGAGTTTGATTAGTTTATTTAATAAATCCCCTCTTTTATTTTAAATGTACTTATCTCATTACTAATTTCATCATCCAATGCCATGTCCACCTGTTCTATCTCGCTGAAGCAAAATAATTATTTAATATTTCTGTCATCTCTCTATCGTTACCTGTGGTATTATCCTGTCTATCCCACAATGGCTCTATTCCCATCCCATCTTCCTTTTTTTTTTATTGATATGCCAGTAAAATATTTTACTATTTTGTTTTATGTTCTTTGATAATTTAATTTCATAATTCCTCTTTGTCTTCCGAATTGTTTTTTTGACTTCTGTCCTAATTTTTTCGTATTCTCCCTTATCATGCACTCCCCTACCATCCACACCATCACTACGGACTGCCGATTTCCACCTCTATAACATCGCCCATCTCGAACCCTGTCTCAGCTCATCTGCTGCTGAAACCCTCATCCATGCCATTGTTGCCTCTAGACCAGTCCTTGCGTGTTTATCCTCCTCGCAAGCAATCATCCTTATCTTATGATCCGTTTATTCCCCTTTCCTTCACCCACCCATCTCTCCCATTCTACAATGTTGACATGGTCTCTGTTTCGATCACCAACTCCAGCAGTGCATTCACAGCCTCACAACCCTCTGTTTCACCCGCTCTCTGTACATGTAATCAGACATATATACACCAGTCCCCTTGTTCGAGACCCCTCAATCTCTGGAAATGGTTTTCATCTAGCTACTCGGTCACATCCTGAGAACGAAGCGAAATACATAAATCCATTGGTACGGGTGATGCTCATTACTGGGTAGGTTTTCACAGTGGCTCAGGTGAAACACTGACATTGGATTCTTCAACCGAGGCCCTTCCCTCCTGACTAGGTCTCATCCATCACTCTGACACTGTAAGCCGAGCTGCACGAAGCCCCGGGACATGAAGTACTGGTTCAAAGTGTTGGCAGTGCTTTGAAGGTATTGATTGGTGTCTGTGTGTTTAGCGCTGGGCTCGTGTCTTACACAACCTTAACTGCGATATAGATCTACTCTCAGCTTCAGGGCAGCATCTGGTCAGTGCTCCATCACCCTCGATCCCCATTTCTCATTCTATGCGAGGGCACGGGAACCACTTGTTTAGAAAAAAGGATTTATATAGCGCCTTTTCCAACCTCATGAATCCATTTTACAGCCACTGAAGTACTTCTGAAGTGATGTCACGACTGTAATGTCGGAAACGTGCAGCACAGCAAGCTCCCACAAACAACAATGTGATAATGACCAGATCATCTGCTTTTTATTGATGGTTGAGGGATAAATAGTGGCCAGAACACCGGGGATAACTCCCCTGCTCTTCTTCAAAAATAGTGCCATGGGATCTTTTACATCC
>NC_091989.1:96268895-96334963 GCF_044704955.1 Pristiophorus japonicus | reverse complement strand
ACACACAGTGAGATATCAACGGTGGTCCCATACCAAAGGATACACAGTGAGATATCAACGGTGGTCCCACACCACAAAATACTCACAGCGAGATATCATCAGTGGTCCCATACCACAGGACACACACAGTGAGATATCAGCGGTGGTCCCATACCACAGGACACACACAGTGAGATATCAACGAAGGATCACGGATCGGGGGGGGGGGGTGCAGAGGGGGAAGGGGTCGGTGGGGGGCAGAGGGGGAAGGGGAAGGGGTCGGGGGTCAGGGAGGCAGAGGTCGTGGGAAGGGCAGGGGTCGGGGAAGGGGGCAGAGGGGGAAGGGCTCGGGGAAGGGGGCAGAGGGGGAAGGGGGCAGGGGGCAGAGGGGGAAGGGGGCAGAGGGGGAAGGGCTCGGGGGTGGGAGTGGAGGGAGCTCGGCAAGTTATTCCAAGGGGGCAGGATTACAGAGAGAGCCGGAGCAGCCGCCTGTATCGGAGCAAGCTTCCACCCATCCTGTGTAAACACGCACCTGGAGACGACATTGCCAACGGAAAGTGGAAGATTAACGAGTGACTAACCCTGAAACATCATCTCTGACTTGTCAGTACAAGGAACCACGAGAGGGGAAAAGCTGTCTAGTGACCCAACCTCGTCCCAGATCGCAGACCTTGGACCCAGAAACCAGGTCCCACACACAGAGTCTGGTCCCAGTCCACACCCCCGGAGAGACACAACTGCTTCAATCAGTGAGTTCAGCATTTAATTGTGAACATTGGGGACCAATGGGAAAATGAATGAGTCCCAGAGAGAAATTAAAAAATTTTAAAAACTTTTTTTAAAGTTATAAAAAGTTTCACAGGCCGCAAGAAACGAATCCAAAGTTTTGACTTTTTAAAAACTTTTGGCCAGTGTATGTTTCCCCAGCTCGGAAATCCCAACTTTAAATCGGTGATTCCCTCTCGCTCGCTTCCTGACCCGCTCAGTCTGTTACCCTCTCTCTAAACCCGCTCCTTCAGTCCAGAAAGTAACTTCAAACAGCAGGGACAGTAAAGGGAGCCGGAATCAGTGCGCGCCCCCCAGGTACAGTGTCTCTCCACCCAGCTCCCAGGCCATGTCTGTCCCCAACTCCTGCTGCTCCGCTTCAACATCCACTCAGCTTTTCTTACCCCTGAAGTCCCCGGAATGCCGATTCTGCCGGGCTCCGAGCCCCGTGCCGGGACGGACGAGAGCGGGAAATGCAGCCCGAGTGGCCGTGGAGGAAAAGGCAGAGAAAGTTTGTCAATAGTTAGGAGACCAGATGCTGCAGGAATGAGTCCTCCCGGGACTGGCACTCGGCTTCCGGGTTAGAAACTGACACACGCCAGCTCCTCCTGCAGGAAACTGACTGAGTGAGTGTCAGCCCCTGAAATCACCATGGGGAGGGAGTCACATCATGGGCAGGGGGGGGGGAGTCACATCATGGGCAGTGGGGGGGGGGGAGAGTCACATCATGGACAGGGAGGGGGGGGGGGGGGGAGAGTCACATCATGGGCAGGGAGGGGGGGGGGAGAGTCACATCATGGCAGGGAGGGGGGGGGGAGAGTCACATCATGGGCAGGGAGGGGGGGGGAGAGTCACATCATGGGCAGGAGGGGGGGGGAGAGTCACATCATGGGCAGGGAGGGGGGGGAGAGTCACATCATGGGCAGGGCAGGGAGGGGGGGGGAGAGTCACATCATGGGCAGGGAGGGGGGGGGAGAGTCACATCATGGGCAGGGAGGGGGGGGGGGGGGAGAGTCACATCATGGACAGGGAGGGGGGGGGAGAGTCACATCATGGGCAGGGAGGGGGGGGGAGAGTCACATCATGGGCAGGGAGGGGGGGGGGGGGAGAGTCACATCATGGACAGGGAGGGGGGGGGGAGAGTCACATCATGGGCAGGGGGGGGGGGGGGGAGAGTCACATCATGGGCAGGGAGGGGGGGGGGAGAGTCACATCATGGGCAGGGAGGGGGGGGGGGAGAGTCACATCATGGGCAGGGAGGGGGGGGGAGAGTCACATCATGGGCAGGGAGGGGGGGGGGGGAGAGTCACATCATGGGCAGGGAGGGGGGAGGGAGTCACATCATGGGGAGGGAGGGGGGAGGGAGTCACATCATGGGGAGGGAGGGGGGAGGGAGTCACATCATGGGGAGGGAGGGGGAGGGAGTCACATCATGGGGAGGGGAGGGGAGAGGGAGGGAGTCACATCATGGAGGGGGAGGGGAGAAGGAGGGGGGAGGGAGTCACATCATGGAGAGGGAGGGGGAGGGAGTCACATCATGGAGAGGGAGGGAGGGGGAGGAGGGGGATGGAAGGGAGGGGAGAGGGAGGGGGAGGGAGTCACATCATGGAGAGGGAGGGGGGAGGGAGTCACATCATGGAGAGGGAGGGGGAGGGAGTCACATCATGGCGAGGGAGGGGGAGGGAGTCACATCATGGAGAGGGAGGGGGAGGGAGTCACATCATGGGGAGGGAGGGGGAGGGAGTCACATCATGGGGAGGGGGGAGGAAGTCACATCTTGGAGAGGGAGGGGGGGAGGCGGGAGTCACATCATGGGGAAGGAGAGGGGGAGGGAGTCACATCTTGGGGAGGGAGGAGGGAGGAGGAGGGAGGGGGGAGGGAGTCACATCTTGGGGAGGGAGGAGGGAGGAGGAGGGAGGGGGGAGGGAGTCACATCATGGAGAGGGAAGGGGGGAGGGAGTCACATCATGGAAAGGGAGGGGAGAGGGAGGGGGGAGGGAGTCACATCATGGGGAGGGAGGGGGAGGGAGTCACATCATGGGGAGGGAGGGGGAGGGAGTCACATCATGGAGAGGGAGGGGGGGAGGCGGGAGTCACATCATGGGGAAGGAGAGGGGGAGGGAGTCACATCTTGGGGACGGAGAGAGGGAGGGAGTCACATCTTGGGGAGGGAGGAGGAAGGAGGAGGGAGGAGGAGGGAGGGGGGAGGGAGTCACATCATGGAGAGGGAAGGGGGGAGGGAGTCACATCATGGAGAGGGAGGGGGGAGGGAGTCACATCATGGAGAGGGAGGGGGAGGGAGTCACATCATGGGGAGGGAGGGGGGAGGGAGTCACATCATGGAGAGGGAGGGGGGAGGGAGTCACATCATGGGGAGGGAGGGGGGAGGGAGTCACATCATGAGGAGGGAGAGGGAGAGGGAGGCGGGAGTCACATCATGGGGAGGGAGGGGGGAGGGAGTCACATCATGGAGAGGGAGGGGGGAGGGAGTCACATCATGGGGAAGGAGGGGGGGTGGGAGTCACATCATGGGGAGGGAGGGAGGACCGAGACCCCACACTTACCCCACCCCCAGCACATACCCCCTGCTCACACTCACTGCCCCATCCTCACCCCATACTCACTCCCAGCCCACATTCACCCCCAACACACACTCACCCTGAGCACACTCCCACCCCCAGCTCACACTCACCCCCAGCACATACTCACACTCACTCCCAGCCCACGCTCACCCCCAGCACACAGTCACACTCACCCCCAGCACACACTCACACTCACCCCCAGCACACACTCACACTCACCCCCAGCACACACTCACGCTCACCCCCAGCACACACTCACACTCACCCCCAGCACACACTCACCCCCAGCACACACTCACGCTCACCCTCAACACACACTCATGCTCACCTCCAACACACACTCACACTCACCCCCAGCAGATACTCACCCCCAGCACACACTCACCCCCAGCACACACTCACCCCCAGCGCGCACTCACCCCCAGCGCGCACTCACCCCCAGCTCACACTCACCCCCAGCACATACTCACACTCACTCCCAGCCCACACTCACCCCCAGCACACACTCACCCCCAGCACACACTCACACTCACCCCCAGCACACACTCACACTCACCCCCAGCACACACTCACGCTCACCCCCAGCACACACTCACACTCACCCCCAGCACACACTCACCCCCAGCACACACTCACGCTCACCCTCAACACACACTCATGCTCACCTCCAACACACACTCACACTCACCCCCAGCAGATACTCACCCCCAGCACACACTCACCCCCAGCGCGCACTCACCCCCAGCGCGCACTCACCCCCAGCACACACTCACCCCAGCACACACTCACCCCCAGCACACACTCACCCCCAGCACACACTCACCCCACCCTCAGAGAAAGAAGATGGATTATGAGAGTAAACTAGCACGAAATATAAAAACAGATAGTAAGAACTTCTCCAGGTATATAAAAAGGAAGAGAGTAGCTAAAGTAAACATTGGTCCTTTGGGGATGAGACTGGGGAATTAATAATGGGAAACAGAGAACTGACAGGGATTTTGAACAAATATTTTGTATTGGTCTTCACCTGATAGAGGACACTAAAAACATCCCAAGAATAATCGATGATCAAGGGGCTATAGGGAGGGAGGAACTTAAAACAATCACTATCATTAGAGAAATAGTACTCGGCAAACTAAAGGTGGACAACTTCCCTGGACTTGTTATGTAAGTAAACCTCACCTGTGTGTAAGACTTGCCACTAGAGGGCACACCTGTGGGAGACCTATGGGTCACCTGTGTACACTGGAGCAAGCAGGTATAAAAGGCAGTCCACCACGCTGCTGCCTCACTTTGGAGTTATATTAAAGAGACCAAGGTCATAATGGTTTGAGCTTACAACACAGTCTCGTGGAGTTATTCTGAACTTAACAACTGGCGACGAGTTACGGATCATGAACCTTCACACGGAGATGGCTGCCGTTGGTATTCTTGAGAGATTTGTTGAGGGTGATGATTGGGAAGCCTTCGTTGAGCGCCTCGACCAGTACTTTGTGGCCAATGAATTGGACATGGCTGAAACAGAGATCAAGCGCAGGGTGATTCTCCTCACTGTATGTGGGTCATCGGTATATGGCTTCCTTAAAAATTTGCTGGCACCGGTCAAACTAATGGACAAATCTTACGCAGAACTGTGAACGCTGGCTAAGGAACACCTCAAGCCAAAGGAGAGCATCCTGATGGCCAGGTACTGCTTTTACACGCACTGTCGCTTCGAGGGCCAGAACGTGGCGAGTTTTGTCGTTGACCTAAGACGCCTTGCGGGGCAGTGTGAATTTGCAGGATCCTTCGGGGAAATGTTGCGGGACTTTTTCGTGCTTGGAATTGGCCACGAGGTCATCCTTCGCAAACTGCTATCTGCCGAATCCCTAGATCTGAGCAAGGCCATCACGATAGCCCAAGCCTTCATATCCACGAGCGATAACACGAAACAGATATCTTCACAGAATCGAAGCTCACCAGCAAGTGCTGTGCTTAAAATAATGCCTTCAGCAGGCAGGACTGTACATGGTAGGGCCCACACGGCCGCACAGGCTAGGCCTAGGGTGACTCAGAGACCACTAATGTGAATCCATTTACACCATGCTGGTGCTGCGGGGGCAGTCACAGAGCCCATCAATGTCGATTCAAGCACTATGTGTGCAAGGGCTGTGGAACAATGGGGCACCTCCAGCGAATGTGCAAGCGACCTCTGATTCACCACGTGGCAGAGTCAGCAGAGAGCGACCAATCCAGCGCGGATCACGCTGAACGAGCAGGCGAGGCAACTCAGCTGGAGGATGAGGAGGAAGTGTATGGGGTACACATCTTCACCACCAAAAGCCCTCCGATAATGTTAAAAGTCAAACTTAACAGCATTCCAGTCTCCATGGAATTGGACACGGGGGCGAGTCAATCAATTATGAGCCAGAAGGCTTTTGAGAAGCTGGGGAGCAACAAGGCACAGAGGCCAAAACGGAGCCCAATTCACACAACGCTGCGCACTTACACCAAAGAACTCATACCTGTTATCGGCAGTGCGGCAATGAAAGTATCGTACGACGGAATGGTGCATGATTTACCACTATGGATTGTACCAGGCGATGGCCCAATGCTGTTCGGCAGAAGCTGGCTAGGCAAGATCTGATGGAACTGGGACAACATCAAAGCACTGTCTCCGGTGGATGGCGCCCCATGCGCCCAGGTGCTAAACAAATTCCCGCCGTTATTTGAGCCAGGCATCGGCAACTTTACAGGTGCCAAAGTGCAGATCCATCTTGTTCCTGGGGCACGGCCCGTTCATCACAAGGCCCGAGCAGTCCCATATATGATGCGAGAGAAAGTTGAAATCGAACTGGACAGACTTCAATGAGGGGGAATTATATCACCTGTCGAGTTCAATGAGTGGGCCAGTCCAATCATGCCGGTGCTAAAAAGCGATGGGACAGTCAGAATCTGCGGGGACTACAAGGTGACAATCAACCGAGTCTCGTTACAGGACCAGTACTCACTACCCAAAGTGGAGGACCTATTCGCAACGCTAACAGGGGGAACGTCGTTCACCAAACTAGACCTAACCTCTGCGTACATGACACAAGAGCTGGCTGAACCATCAAAGAAGTTGATGTGCATCAACACGCACAAAGGACTGTTCGTATACCACAGACGCCCCTTTGGGATTCGCTTGGCGGCCATCTTCCAGAGGAACATGGAGAGTCTGCTCAAATCGGTTCCATGCACCGTGGTGTTCCAAGACGACATCTTGATCACTGGTCGCAACACCACCGAACACTTGCACAACCTGGAAGAGGTTCAAAAGCGACTAGGCAGACTGGGCTGAAATGCTCCATGTGTGTTTTCCTGGCGCCAGAGGTCGAATTTCTGGGGAGAAAGATTGCGGCAGACAGCATCAGACCCACGGACTCCAAGACGGAGGCCATCAAGCATGCATCCAGACCACAGAATGTGACGGAGCTGCGTTCGTTCTTGGGACTCCTCAACTATTTTGGTAACTTTCTGCCAGGGTTGTGCACTTTGCTGGAACCCTTGCATTTGTTGCTATGCAAGGTTGACGACTGAGTTTGGGGTAAATCTCAACAAACAGTCTTTAACAAGGCCAGAAACCTGCTATGCTCTAACAAATTACTTGTATTGTATGACCCATGTAAATGTTTAGTACTAGCATGTGATGTGTCGTCGTACGGGGTTGGTTGTGTGTCACAGCAAGCAAATGTGTCAGGCAAACTGCAACCGGTTGCATATGCGTCCAGAAGTTTATCCAAGGCTGAAAGAGCCTACAGTATGGTTGAGAAAGAAGTGTTGGTTTGTGCATACGGGGTTAAGAAAATGCACCAATATTTATTTGGGCTCCGGTTCGAGCTCGAAACCGACCACAAACCGCTCATTTCACTGTTCTCAGGAAGCAAAGCTATTAACACCAATGCTTTGTCCCGCATCCAAAGATGGGCACTAACATTGTCTGTATATGACTGTGATCCGCCACAGACCAGGCACAGAGAACTGCGCTGATGCCCTCAGTCGGTTGCCATTACCCACCACCGGGGTGGAAATGGCGCAACCCGCAGACTTGTTTCTGGTAATGGATGCTTTCGAGAGCGAGGGGTCACCCATCACGTCTCGCCAGATCAGGACCTGGACTAACCAGGACCCTGTACTATCACTAGTAAAAACCTGCATTCTCAATGGGAGCTGGTCAGCGGTTCCCGGGGAATTGCAAGATGAAATTAAGCCTTTTCACCGACGCAAGGATGAACTATTAGTCCAGTCGGATTGCCTCCTATGGGGGAATCGCGTGATTTTGCCCAGAAAGGGCAGGGAAACGTTTATACGCGACCTACACAGTACCCACCCAGGCATAGTTATGAGGAAGGCTATCGCACGTCTGGTGGCCCGGCATTGACTCCAAATTGGAGTCATGCGTACACCAATGCAATACTTGCTCACAGTTGAGCAATGCACCAAGGGAGACCCCAGTGAGTCTGTGGTCATGGCCCTCCAAACCGTAGTCCACGTAGATTTTGCTGGCCCCTTTCTAGGGAAGATGTTTCTAGTAGCAGTGGACGCTTACTCTAATATAATAATGCCATCATTTACATCCACAGCCACCATTGAAAGCCTTAGGGTCATGTTTGCCACCCATGGTTTGCCCAACGTCCTTGTCAGTGACAATGGACCATGTATCACCAGCTCGGAATTCAACGAGTTCATGATCCGCAATGGCATCAAGCTTGTCAGGTCTGCCCCCCATTTAAGCCCACATCCAACGGCCAAGTGGAACGGACAGTCCAAACAATCAAGCAAAGCTTGAGATGCCTAACGGACGGCTCTTTGCAGATCCGGTTATCCAGGGTCCTGCTCAGCTACCGGACGCGCCCACACTCGCTCACCGGGATTCCTCCTGCAGAATTGTTAATGAAGAGAGCACTCAAAACCAGGCTCTCCTTTAGTCCACCCGGACCTCAATGATCACGTGGAAGCCCGGCAGCACAGACATAATGTGTACCATGATCGCGCGGCGGCCTCGCATGACATTGAAGTCAATGATCCGGTGTTTGTTCTAAATTACGGTCACGATCCCAAGTGGATTGCCGGCACTGTCTTAGCCAAGGAGGGGAATAGAGTGTTTGTTGTGAAATTGTTGAATCGGCAAACGTGAAGAAAGCACCTAGATCAGACCAAACTGCGATTCACAGACTACCAAGTACAGTTTGAAGAAGACCCTACCAGCAATTGACCTCGCTGTCAACCATGAGAATGAACCCACCTTGCCCGACAGCCCGACCAGACCAGCCGAGCTGCCGTGCAGCGATGATCTGACCAACTCATCCAAGCCAGGATGTCAACTCAGGCGATCGACCAGAGAATGCAGACCCCAGATAGCCTCAACCTGTAAATAAAGACTTTGGAGGGGAAGTGATGTTATGTATGTGAACCTCACCTGTGTGTAAGACTTGCCACTAGAGGGCACACCTGTGGGAGACCTATGGGGCATCTGTGTACACTGGTGCAAGCAGGTATAAAAGGCAGTCCACCACGCTGCTGCCTCACCTTGGCGTTATAGTAAAGAGACCAAGGTCACAATGGTTTGAGCTTACAACACAGTCTTGTGGAGTTATTCTAAATTTAACAGACCTGATGGCTTGCATCCTAGGGTCTTAAAAGAAGTGGCTGCAGAAATGGTGGATGTATTGGTTGTAATCAACCAGAATTCCCTGGATTCTGTGGCGTTCCCAGCAGATTGGAAAACCATAAATGTAATGTCCCTATTTAAAAAAGGAGGGAGACAGAAAGCAGGAAACTATAGACCAATTAGCCTAACATCTGTCGTTGGGAAAATGCTGGAGTCCATTATTAAGGAAGTAGTAGCGGGACATTTGAAAAAGCATAATTCAATCAAGCAGAGTCAGCATGGTTTTATGAAAGGGAAATCATGTTTGACAAATTTGCTGGAGTTCTTTGAGGATGTAATATGCAGAGTCGATAAGGGGGAAACAGTAGATATCGTGCATTTGGATTTCCATAAGGCATTCGCTAAGCTGTCACATAAAAGGTAACTGCACAAGATAAGAGCTCATGGGGTCAGGGGTAATATATTAGCATGTGGCTAACTAACAGAAAACAGAGAGTCGGGATAAATGGATAATTTTCCGGTTGGCAAACTGCGACTAGCGAGGTGCCACAGGGATTAGTGTTGGGGCCTCAACTATTTACAATCTATTTTAATGACTTGGATGAAGGGACCAAGTGTAATGGTGCCAAATTTGCTGATGACACAAAGATGGATGGGAAAGCAAGATGGATGTGAGGAGGACACAAAAAACCTGTAAACGGAAAGGTAAAGGTGAGTGGGCAAACATTTGGCAGGGAGAGTAATGTGGGAAAGTGTGAGGTTTTCCACTTTGGTAGGAAGAATAAAAAATCTAATTATTATTTAAATGAAGACAGACTAAAAAGTGCTGTAGTACAGAGGGATCTGGGGTTCCTTGTGCATGAAACACAAAAAGTTAGTATGCAGGTACAGCAAGTCATCAGGAAGGCAAATAGAATGTTGGCCTTTATTGCAAGGGGGATGGAGTATAAAAGCAGAGAAGTCCTGCTACAATTGTACAGGGTATTGGTGAGTACTGCGTGCAGTTTTGGTCTCCGTATTTAAGGAAGGATATATTTGCACTGGAGGCTGTTCAGACAAGGTTCACGAGGTTGATTCCTGAGATGAAGGGGCTGTCATATGAAGAAAGGTTTAGCAGGTTGGGCCTGTACTCAATGGAGTTTAGAAGGATGAGAGGTAATCTTATTGAAACATATAAGATTCTGAGGGGGCTGGACAGGGTAGATGCAGAGAGGATGTTTCCTCTCGTGGGGGAATCTAGAACTGGGGGGCATAGTCTCAGAATAAGGGGTCGCCCATTTAAAACGGATATGAGGAAGAATTTCTTCTCTCAGGGGCTTGTGAATCTTTGTAATTCTTTGCCCCAGAGAGCTGTGGAGGCTGGGTCATTGAATATGTTTAAGGTGGAGATCGACAGATTTTTGAACGATAAGGGAGTCAAGGGTTATGGGAAGTGGGCAGGGAAGTGGAGCTGAGGCCAAGATCAGATCAGCCATGATCTTATTGAATGGCGGAGCAGGCTCGAGGGGCCGAATGGCCTAATCTGCTCCTATTTCTGATGCTCTCAGCACATACCCAACCCCACCCCCAGCTCACACTCACCCCCAGCACACACTCAATCCCAGCTCACAGCCACCCCCAGCTCACACTCACCCCAACCCCTCCCCAGCACACTCACCCTCTTCACCCCCAGCTCACACTCACCCCACCCCCAGCTCACACTCACCCCCATCCCCAGCTCACACTCACCCCCACCTCACACTGATCCCACCCCAGCTCACACTCACCCCCACCCCCAGCTCACACTCACCCCCACCCCCAGCTCACACTCACCCCCACCCCCAGCTCACACTGATCCCACCCCAGCTCACACTCACCCCCACCCCCAGCTCACACTCACCCTCACCCCCAGCTCACACTCACCCCACCCCCAGCTCACACTGATCCCACCCCAGCTCACACTCACCCTCAACTCCAGCTCACACTCACCCTCATTCACACTCAACTCCACCTCAAGCTCACACTGATCCCACCCCAGCTCACACTCACCCTCACCCCCAGCTCACACTCACCCTCGTTCACACTCAACTCCACCTCAAGCTCACACTGATCCCACCCCCAGCTCACACTTACCCCCACCCCAGCTCACACTGACCCCACCCCCAGCTCACACTGACCCCACCCCAGCTCACACTTACACTCACCCCCAGCTCACACTCACCCTCGCTCACACTCAACTCCACCCCCAGCTCACACTCACCCCAGCTCACACTCGCCCCGCCCCCAGCTCACACTCACCCCCCAGCTCACACTCACCCCCAGCTCACACTCACCCCCAGCTCACGCTCACACTCACCCCCACCCCAGCTCACTCACCCCCAGCTCACACTCACACTCAATCCCAGCTCACACTCACCCCCACCCCAGCTCACACTCACCCCCAGCTCACACTTGCACTCACCCCCAGCTCACACTCGCACTCACCCCCAGCTCACACTCACCCCCAGCTCACATTCACACTCACCCCCAACTCACACTCACCCCACCCCCAACTCACACTCACCCCCACCCCACACTCACCCTCGCTCACCCCAGCTCACACACACCCCAGCTCTCACTCACCCCCACCCCCAGCTCACACTCACCTCCAGCTCACCCGCCCCTAGCTCACACTCACCCGCCCCCAGCTCACACTCACACTCACCCCCAGTTCACACTCACCCCCAGCACACCCCCAGTTGTCTCTCTTCTTTCAAGACCATCAGCAGGCCGGGACCATCAGATGGAGCAGTGTGCGGTGGCATGCCACTGCAGGGAACAGCACGTGCTGCTGCAGGAGGGCAATGGCTGCGAAGCCAGGTTGTTGATTGCAGTGTGGGCAGGCACAGCAGGAGGGGCAAAAGAGCGGCGCGAGAATGTAGAGGGAAGTGACCGGGGCCCAGGAGAGGCGTGAGTTCGGGGCACAGAGGAGGCGAGGGCCTAGTGACAACACGGGCCAGCCCACACTGCGATATGTGTGCACACTAGGTCCGTGCAGCAGAGCTGGTCTCCAGTCGTCTTGGGTAATCCTTGCCACTGGACCAAGACCTAGCTCTGTCAAGCCCGTGTGGTGGCTGGTGTCCAACAGCCACCACACGTTAAAAAAATCCATACACAGGCAGCTTCCACCCTTCAACATGTAATTCGGGACCTGGAATATTAGGTCCTTCATTGAAACAAGTGAACCTTTTGGCGTGGAAGCAAGTCATTGTTGCTTCGAAGGACTGCCTATGATGATGATGATCTTTCAGGGGAACAAATTACTTAAATTTCCCGCATTACAACAGTGACTGCACTTCAACGGTACTTCATTGGCCATAAAGTGCTTTGGGACGTCCGGGTGGTTGTGAAAGACGCTATAGAAATGTAAGCTTTTCTTTTATAAAAGGGAACATAAAATACAAGTAACAGGTCAGGCAGAATCCAGAGAGAGGGGAAGGCAGGGTTAATGTCTCAGATCGTGACCTCTTGTCAGAACCAAAGTTAGGTGTGGACGTGCAGTTCACGGGAAGGTCGCGACCTGCACTTTGGTTCCTGCATTTCGCCGTTACCTTTCCTCCCATGGTGAGGTCTCAGTCAGGTGAGCCCAGGTACGGTGAAATGCGGGACCTGAGACCTTAACCCTGCCTTCCACTCTCCACGGATTCGGCCTGACCTGCTACTAGTATTTTCTGTGAGCTTTTCTTTTATAAAAAAAGGAGGACATTTATATTGCACCTTTCACAACCAGCGGATGTCCCAAAGTCGGAGGTTTCCAATATTGGTGACGGGGGGATTTGGTGGGGGGCATTTGGGCGAGTAATTGTGGAGTGAGGGGGGGGCACGCGGTTCCATGCAGTGCCCGCCGGTTGGGGTGCCCCATCTGACTATCCCACTTGGGGGCTGTGCCCTTCCAGCGGTGCGCACTGTAAGCGGGAGCCTATCGTCGGTGGTTCCGACAAGTCAGCCGGGCCCCCTCACGGGTTTAGTGAAGTCCGTGACGATTGGGCAGTAATCGTACACAGCCGGCAGGGGAGGGGAGTGGGCGGGGGGATCTGTCCGTCAGAATTAGACGGTGAGAGGAGGTCAGTTCCATGTATTGTTGGACCAGACTTTTTATTTTCCAGCTCATGCTTAGTTTATCGGCTAATTTTTAAATGAAGAATTTGCATTTATATATCGCCTTTCACCGTCAGTGACATACTTTTGGAGTCACTGTTGTAATGTAGGAAACAAGGCAGCTAATTTGTGCACAGCAAGCTCCCACAAACAGCACTGTGATAATGACCAGATAATCTGTTTTGAAATTTTGGTTGTGGGATAAATATTGGCCAGGACACCGGGGAGAACTCCCCTGTTGTTCTTCGAATAGTGACATGGGATCTTTTACGTCCATATGAGCGAGCAGACAGAACCTCGGTTTAATGTTTCCTCTGAAAGATGCACCACTGACAATGCAGCACTCCCTCAGCACTGCACTAGAAAGTCGGCCTGGATTTCATTCTCAAGACCCTGGAGTGGGACTTGAACCCACAACCTTCTGACTCAGAGGCGAGAGTGCTGCCCACTGAGCCACAGCTGATATCTAACTGAACCTCTTAGGTCCAGCTGATGTTTCCTATGTTTTTCCTGTGATTTCAGACTCAGATCATGGTGGGAATGTTTGTGTAGGGACAGAAGCAGCTGAATTGTTGTTACTAATACCACAGAAAACCCAACTGCACAGAAACTCTTCCCCAAGCGCCTGTAGAACAGGAGGATCCTGAAATAGGCCGGGATCTGTAAAGTGGGGCCCACAGTCCCATTGACCATCCCAGGGTAGGGTGCCTCACACTTTTCCACATTATACTCCATCTGCCAAATTTTTGCCCACTCACTTACCCTGCCTATATCCCTTTGCAGATTTTGTGTCCTCCTCACAACTTGCTTTCCCACCCATCTTTGTATCATCAGCAAACTTGGCTACATTACACTTGGTCCCTTCATCCAAGTCATTAATATAGATTGTAAATAGTTGAGGCTCCAGCACTGATCCCTGTGGCACCCCACTAGTTGCAGTTTGCCAACCGGAAAATGAATCATTTATCCCAACTCTCATGTTTTCTGTTAGAACCCCATGAACTTTTATCTTGTGCAGTAACCTTTTATGTGGCACTTAATCGAATGCCTTCTGGAAATCCAAATACACCACATCCACTGGTTCCCCCTTATCCACCCTGTACGTTACATCCTCAAAGAACACCAACAAATTTGTCAAACAGGATTTCCCTTTCATAAAACCATGTTGATTCTGTTTGATTGAATTATGCTTTTCCAAATGTCCTGCTACTGCTTGCTTAATAATGGACTCCAGCATTTTCCCAATGACAGATGTTAGACTAACTGGTCTATAATTTCCTATTTTCTGTCTCCCTCCTTTATTAAATAGGGGCATTACATTTGTGGTTTTCCAATCTGCTGGGACCGCCACAGAATCCAGGGAATTTTGGTAAATTACAACCAATGCATCCATTTCTTTTAAGACCCTAGAATGCAAGCCATCAGGTCCAGGGGATTTGTCTGCCTTTAGTCCCATTATTTTATCGAATACTTCTTCTTTAGTGATAGTTCCTCCCTCCCTATAGCCCCTTTATTATCCACTAGTTTTTAGTGTCCTCTACTGTGAAGACCGATACAAAATATTTGTTCAAAGTCTCTGCCATTTCCCTGTTCGCCATTATTAATTTCCCCAGTCTCATCCTCTTAGGGACCAACATTTGCTTTAGTCACTCTTTTCCTTTTTAATATACCTGTAGAAACTCTTACTATCTGTTTTTATATTTCTTGCTAGCTCAGTAGGTAACACCCTCACCTCCGAGTCAGATGGTTGTGGATTCAAGTACCCACTCCAGCCACTTGAGCACAAAACCTAGGTTGGCACTGTACTGAGATACAGTGCTGAGGGAGTGCTGCACTGTTGGGGGAGCTGCCTTTCAGATGAGGCATTAAACCAAGGTCCCGTTTGTTCTCTCGGGTGGACATAAAAGATCCCACGACACTATTTGAAGAAGAGCAGGGGAGTTCGTCCTGATGTCTTGACCAATATTTATGTCTTGACCAATATTTATTCCTTAACCACATCCGTAAAACAGATTATCTGCTCATTGCTGTTTGTGGGAGCTTGCTGTGTGAAAATTGGCTGCCGCGTTTCCACATTACAACAGTGACTACACTCCAAAAGTGCTTCATTGGCAGTGAAGTTATATAAATGATTTTCTTGTAAAGTGTAGATAACCAAGGTGGTTTGATCAGTCTCCTGATGAATGGTACAAGATGCAGTCGGACACATGGACCCCAGTCTTTGCCTCACTGCCCCTATCAGTAGGGGCCTGCTCCTGCAGCTGGTTGAATTGCTGCAAATGAATGAGAGCTGCACATTGTGCAGCACCCCCACCTGGTGGCCAGGTAATAAATTGCACCCTCAGCAACTCACTTCAAATTCTCCAAACGCCACACTAAAGCATTCAGTCTACTTCATGTTCCGTCCAACAAAAACACGTCAGCTAAGCAAACCCCATCAACTATCTCCTCACAATCAATCATTCAACATCGCGGCAAGTTTCAGTGTTTACCAAGAATCTTTATTCAAATCTGATTTACTCATTTTATTAAAGGTTTTTCTTCCTTGCTAATTTTCTCTCTCTCACTCTCTCTACCACTCTCTGAAACTACTAGCATCCTCTGGTATCCCAAACCATGTAGCCATTCTTGATGTACAAGCTCAGACACTTGATTTAGCAGGCTATTCAATCATGGAGCGCATCACAGTCTACCAGAATGCTGATATCTGGACACACGGACTCTCCACGGGGAGGGGAGGTCATTATTAGACTGTGATCAGAAGCAGGAAACCTGGAGAATTTGCCCCGCTCTCAGGAGAGGTGGCTTTAGGGGGGGGGGGGGGGAGGTTGTGATATGGCAGCCGATTACAGTGCCCCCGAGCACCGAGCCTGGAGTTCAACCTCGGACCTCACTGAAAATGACGGTCAGGAAAAGACCAGCTGCTCCCTCGAGGGTAGGGGAGGGGGCAGAGGGTGAGGGGAGCAGCAGGTGAGGCTGGAGGGGGGCAGCGAGGGAGGTTGGAGGGGGGCACTGGGGGACGTTGGAGGGGGGCACCAAGGGAGGTTGGAGGGGGGCAGCAGGGGAGGGTGGAGGGGGCAGATGAGAGGGAGAAGGTGATCAAGACGAAGAGACCTGGATCACATTCTCTACCCTCCTTATGTAATAGAGCTTCACCTAGTGGACTACTGATGTAACAATAAAAGGTCATGTGGCAAGGTCACATGATGACAGTTTCTGTTAAGGAGCCATTTTGTTGTGTGTGCTGTTGGTGGTCTCTGTAAAGATATCCTACCTTATACCTGGATCACATTCTCCCTCTTCTCCCCCTTAGACCTGGATCTTGCTCATTGGACCTGACGAAATCTGGAATTTAAAACACTCTGTCACTATTCATTTCGTAATGTAAAAGGTTCCCCCCCTTCCCCCACCCCAGCCCTGCTGCCACCACACCTTCTGCCCTATAAAGCTGATAATTCTACACCCACACACAATGCCCCATCAGTCACCGCAGCTCTCACCCACAGTATGTGCATCTGATCAGGACATACCTCTCTCTTAGGCTGTTAACTGAATAAGGTACAGGTTAGTAAGGAGAGCTCTTTATTTGGCGTGAATATATCAATATGAAGATGTCGAGCCAATAGCTACAATGAGTAGGAATGTCTGTAGTTGGAGACCCAGACAATGTTCTTTGACTTCATTCCAGAAATAGTTACAGCCTCTAAAGGTTCATCTACTTGACCCACTTGCCCCAAACCGTAGCACACCGATCAATGTCCTGCTTCTGTGTTTTCCATTCAAGAATGCTCAATTCTGCTCTTTTTTTAATTTATCCTGAAGCAGATATTTTTAAACACAAGCTGAAGTTAGTTCTAATATTGCCGACAAACCAATTTGATTGTTTGGTGATCACCGACCGGTGATGAGCAGCCTGGTCAGCATCCACTGACTGAAGCACGTCAGACATCAGTGCTCCAGGTTTGAACTGTGCAAAGAGAGCCAGACCAGGTAGCCTAGCCACTGTGAGAGAACCAACACGAGGGGAAAACCTACTGGACCTCGTCCTCACCATCTAACTGTCACAGATGCATCTGTCCATGACAGCATTGGTAGCAGTGATCACCACACAATCATTGTGGAGACACAGTCCCATCTTCACACTGAGCACACCCTCCATCGTATTGTGTGGCACTACCACCTTGCTAAATGGGATACATTGGCTACAGATCCAGCAGTTCAAAACTAGGCATCCATGAGGCACTGTGGGCCATCAGCGGCAGCAGAATTGTATTCCACCACAATTTTAACCTCATGGCCCGGCTTATCCCTCACTCTACCATTACCATCAAGCCAGGGGACCAACCCTGGTTCAATGAGGAGTGCAGGAGAGCATGCCAGGAGCAGCACCAGGTGTACGTAAAAATGAGGTGTCAACCTGGGAAAACTGCAACACTGGACTACATGCATGCTAAACAGCGGCAGCAGTATGCTATAGACAGGGCTAAGCAATCCCACAATCAATGGATCAGATCAAAGCTCTGCAGTTCTGCCACATCCAGTCGTGAATGGTGGTGGACAATTAAACAACTAACGGGAGGAGGAGGCTCCATGAACATCCCCATCCTCAATGATGGCGGAGCCCAGCACACCAGTGCAAAAGACAAGGCTGAAGGGTTTGCAACCACCTTCAGTCAGAATGCCGAGTGGATGATCCATATCGGCTTCCCCACCATTACAGAAGCCAGTCTTCAGCCAATTTGATTCACTCCGCATGATATCAAGAAACGGCTGAGCGCACTGGATACAGCAAAGGCTCTGGGTCCCGACAACATCCTGGCTGTCGTGCTGAAGACTTGTGTTCCAGAACTAGCCACGCCTCTAGCCAAGCTGTTCCAGTACAGCTACAACACTGGCATCTACCCGACAATGTGAAAAACAGCCCAGGCATGTCCTGTCCACAAAGAACACGGCAAATCCAATCTGTCCAAAACCACCCCATCAGTCTACTCTCAATCATCAGCAAAGTGAAGGAAGCTGTCGTTGACAGTGCTATCAAGTGGCACTTACTCACCAATAACCTGCTCACCGATGCCCAGTTTGGGTTCCGCCAGGGCCACTCAGCTCCAGAACTCATTACAGCCTTGGTCCAAACATGGACAGAAGAGCTGAATTCCAGAGGTGAGGTAAGAGTGACTGCCCTTGACATCAAGGCAGCATTTGACCCACTGTGGCATCAAGGAGCCTTAGTAAAACTGAAGTCAATGGGAATCAGGGGGCAAGCTCTCCTCTGGCTGGAGTCATACCTAGCACACAAGAAGATGGTTGTGGTTGTTGTAGGTCAAACATCCCAACCCAGGACATCGCTGCAGGAGTTCCTCAGGGCACTTACTCACCAATAACCTAGGCCCAACCATTTTCAGCTGCTTCATCAATGACCTTCCCTCCATCACAAGGGAAGAAGTGGAGATGTTTTCCTGATGATTGCACAGTGTTCAGTGCCATTCGCAACTCCTCAGATAATGAAGCAGTCTATACCCGCATGCAGCAAGATCTGGACAACATTCAGGCTTGGGCTGATATTGGCAATTAACATTCGCGCAGGGCCGGTGCAACCATTGGGTGAACTAGGCAGTCACTGAGGGCGCCAAAATTTGGGGGGCGAAAAAAAATTGAATGAAACGAATCTCTCCAAGGGACACGCTGGGAAATGGGTTCGAATCCAATGGGAATTCTCCTAACTAGAGCCCTTAATAATGAACCTGCCTTTAGTATTTTGTAACTGGGGCGCGAACGGCAGTGCATTTAGTGTTATATAGAACTCTCAGATCCTGCAGAACTAAAAGGGAACATGTTGGCAGGGGTGCGGGGGGGTGGGGGGCGGTTCAGGTACCCGTGTGATATCGCCCTCTTTATCCTGGCTTGTTAATCTGACACTGCCCTGCGCTGATCTTTCATTTAAACAGCTTGACATGTTTGACGATCAGGGCAAAGAGGAAAGGTTTGGAACCAGAAAAACCGATGTAGCCAGGCACTGTTGGTTGCTGAGTAACGGGAGAGCAGCAACGTTAGCGATGGGCTCCCAGCTTTCCTTTTTATTCAATTTTCATGTGATTTTCTTCGCTTGTGCAGAGTGGGGTTTTAGTTTTACTGTTCACACGGCGCACCCTGTGAGCCACCGGACTGTCTGTTTGCCTCACCCCCCTGGTGTCGTCACCTCCCGGTGTACTCCCTCCCCCCGGTGTACACCCCGGTGTACCCCCATCCCCCCGGTGTACCCCCCGGTGTACTCCCCCCTCCCCTGGTATATCCCCCCGGTGTACACCTCCTCCCCCTGGTGTACTCCCCCCGGTGTACACCTCCTCCCCCTGGTGTACTCCCCCCGGTGTACACCCCCCTCCCCTGGTATATCCCCCCGGTGTACACCTCCTCCCCCTGGTGTACTCTCCCCGGTGTACTTCCCCCGGTGTACACACCCCCCCCCTCGGTGTATCCCCCTGGTGTACTCCCCCCGGTGTACACCCTCTCCCCCTGGTGTACTCCCCCCCCGGTGTACACCCCCCCCCCCCCCTGGTGTACTCCCCCTGGTATACATCCCCTCCCCGCTGTAACCCAGCCGGCCCCCCGGAGACAGGAAGTGAAATGTACAGGGTGAAACTGAAAGCGGGAAGCGGCAGACACACCCCCGCCATCCCCCGCAGATCAGTGCGTGAGACAACCATCCAGCTCCACACATTAACAGGACAAGCACTGCATGAAGAGTGGGTGAAAACATCCTTTAAATGGAGACAGCTCTGTCGCACAGAGTTTGGGTGCTCGCGGCTTCTGATTTAACTTTTTAACTTCCTTTTTGTCTTCCCAATGATTTCCCATTACAGATACTGATCTTGAAAAAATCCCACTCTCTCATCTTTATCACACTACTCTTTCCCCCGTAAATCATCAACTCTCGGGTAACTGTGGTGCTGTATTATTTCTTAGTGTTGCCTGTTCCAAAAATGGAATGAAATGCCATTTTATATCATCTACTTTAAAATACAACAGTATTGTCTTCTGCTGAGTGAAACATATCCGGATCATGATACATGGATGGTCACAGGATACGCGCCAATATAGGCTGTGTCGTATATATAGATGTATGGTACTATAGGGGCGCAGTTAACATACAAAGGTATACTTATAAAACCTATAATATACAAATAGAAACATAGAAACATAGAAAATAGGTGCAGGAGTAGGCCATTCGGACCCTCGAGCCTGTACCACCATTCAATAAGGTCATGGCTGATCATTCCCTCAGTACCCCTTTCCTGCTTTCTCTCCATACCCCTTGATCCCTTTAGCCGTAAGGGCCATATCTAACTCCCTCTTGAATATATCCAATGAACTGGCCTCAACAACTCTCTGCAGTAGGGAATTCCACAGGTTAACAACTCTCTGAGTGAAGAAGTTTCTTCTCATCTCGGTCCTAAATGGCTTACCCCTTATCCTTAGACTGTGACCCCTGGTTCTGGACTTCCCCAACATCGGGAACATTCTTCCTGTTCAGTCCCGTCAGAATCTTTTACGTTTCTATGAGATCCGCTCTCATCCTTCTAAACACCAGTGAATAAAGGCCCAGTTGATCCAGTCTCTCCTCATATGTCAGTCCTGCCATCCCGGGAATCAGTCTGGTGAACCTTCGCTGCACTCCCTCAATAGCAAGAATGTCCTTCCTCAGATTAGGAGACCAAAACTGTACACAATATTCCAGGTGAGGCCTCACCAAGGCCCTGTGCAACTGCAGTAAGACCTCCCCTGCTCCTATACTCAAATCCCCTAGCTATGAAGGCCAACATGCCATTTGCCTTCTTCACTGTCTGCTGTACCTGTATGCCAACTTTCAATGACTGATGAACCATGACACCCAGGTTTCGTTGCACCTCCCCTTTTCCTAATCTACCGCCATTCAGATAATATTTTGCCTTCATGTTTTTTCCTCCAAAGTGGATAACCTCACATTTATCCACATTATACTGCATCTGCCATGCATTTGCCCACTCACCTAACCTGTCCAAGTCACCCTGCATCCTCTTAGCATCCTCCTCACAGCTCACACCGCCACCCAGTTTAGTGTCATCTGCAAACTTGGAGATATTACACTCAATTCCTTCATCTAAATCATGAATGTATATTGTAAAGAGCTGGGGTCCCAGCACTGAGCCCTGTGGCACCCCACTAGTCACTGTCTGCCATTCTGAAAAGGACCCGTTTATCTCAACTCTCTGCTTCCTGTCTGCCAACCAGTTCTCTATCTACGTCAATACATTACCCCCAATACCACGTGCTTTGATTTTGCACATCAATCTCTTGTGTGGGACCTTGTCAAAAGCCTTTTGAAAGTCCAATTACACCACATCCACTGGTTCTCCCTTGTCCACTCTACTAGTTACATCCTCAAAAAATTCCAGAACATTTGTCAAGCATGATTTCCCTTTCATAAATCTATGCTGACTTGGACTGATCCTGTCAAATGCGCTGCTATTTCATCTTTAATAATTGATTCCAACATTTTCTCCGCTACTGATGTCAGGCTAACCGGTCTATAATTAACTGTTTTCTCTCTCCCTCCTTTTTTAAAAAGTGGTGTTACATTAGCTACCCTCCAGTCCATAGGGACTGATCCAGAGTCGATAGACTGTTGGAAAATGATCACCAATGCATCCACTATTTCTAGGGCCACTTCCTGAAGTACTCTGGGATGCGGACTATCAGGCCCCGGGGATTTATCGGCCTTCAATCCCGTCAATTTCCCCAACACAATTTCCCGCCTAATAAGGATATTCTTCAGTTCCTCCTTCTCACTAGACCCTTGGTCCCCTAGTACTTTCGGAAGGTTATTTGTGTCTTCCTTCGTGAAGACAGAACCAAAGTATTTGTTCAACTGGTCTGCCATTTCTTTGTTCCCCATTATAAATTCACCTGAATCTGACTGCAAGGGACCAACATTTGTCTTCACTAATCTTTTTCTCTTCACTAATCTTTAGAAGCTTTTGCAGTCAGTTTTTATGTTCCCGGCAAACTTCCTCTCATACTTTATTTTCCCCCTCCTAATTAAACCCTTTGTCCTCCTCTGCTGAATTCTAAATTTCTCCCAGTCCTCAGGTTTGCTGCTTTTTCTGGCCAATTTATATGCCTCTTCCTTGGATTTAACACTATCCTTAATTTCCCTTGTTAGCCACGGTTGAGCCACCTTCCCCGTTTTATTTTTACTCCAGACAGGGATGTACAATTGTTGAAGTTCATCCATGTGATCTTTAAATGTTTGCCATTGCCTATCCACCATCAACCCTTTAAGTATCATTTGCCAGTCTATTCTAGCCAATTCACGCCTCATACCATCGAAGTTACCTTTCCTTAAGTTCAGGACCCTAGTCTCTGAATTAACTGTGTCACTCTCCATCTTAATAAAGAATTCTACCATATTATGGTCACTCTTCCCCAAGGGGCCTCGCACAACAAGATTACTAATTAGTCCTTTCTCATTATACATCACCCAGTCTAGGATGGCCAGCCCTCTAGTTGATTCCTCGCCATATTGGTCTAGAAAACCATCCCTAATACACTCCAGGAAATCCTCCTCCACCACATTGCTACCAGTTTGGTTAGCCCAATCTATATGTAGATTAAAGTCGCCCATGATAACTGCTGTACCTTTATTGCATGTGTCCCTAATTTCCTGTTTGATGCTGTCCCCAACCTCACTACTACTGTTTGGTGGTCTGTACACAACTCCCACTAGCGTTTTCTGCTCTTTGGTATTCCGCAACTCTACCCATACAGATTCCACATCATCCAAGCTAATGTCCCTCCTTACTATTGTGTTAATCTCCTCTTTAACCAGCAACACTACCCCCATCTCCTTTTCCTTTCTGTCTATCCTTCCTGAATATTGAATACCCCTGGATGTTGAGTTCCCAGCCATGTCTCCGTGATGCCAATAATATCATATTCACTAATTGCTGCCTGCGCAGTTAATTCGTCCACCTTATTATGAATACGCCTCACATTGAGGCACAGAGCCTGCAAGCTTGCTTTTTAACACACTTTGCCCTTTTGGAATTTTGCTGTAATGTGGCCCTTTTTGATTTTTGTCTTGGGTTTCTCTGCCCTCCACTTTTACTTTTCATCCTTCTATCTTTTGCTTCTGCCCCCATTCTACTTCCCTCTGTCTCCCTGCATAGGTTCCCATCTCCCTGCCAACAGCACTAGCAAACACTCCCCCTAGGACATTGGTTCGTCCTGCCCAGGTGCAAACCGTCCGGTTTGTACTGGTCCCACCTCCCCCAGAACCAGTTTCAATGTCCCCGGGATTTGAATCCCTCCCTTCTGCACTACTCTTCAAGCCACGTATTCATCTGAGCTATCCTGCGATTCTTACTCTGACTAGCACGTGGCACTGGTAGAAATCCTGAGATTACTACTTTTGAGGTCCGACTTTTTAATTTAACTCCTAGCTCCCTAAATTCATCTTGTAGGACTGCATCCCGTTTTTTACCTATATCGTTGGTACCTATATGCACCACGACAACTGGCTGTTCACCCTCCCCCTCCAAAATGTCCTGCAACCGCTCCGAGACATCCACCATCTACAAGACACAAGTCAGGAATGTGATGGAATACTCTCCACTTGCCTGGATGAGTGCAGTTCCGACAACACTCAGGAAGCTCGACACCATCCAGAACAAAGCAGCCTGCTTGATCAGCACCCCATCCACCACCTTCAACATTCTTTCCCTCCACCACCGGCGCACCGTGGCTGCAGTGTGCACCATCTACAAGATGCACTGCAGCAACTCACCAAGGCTTCTTTGGCCGCACCTCCCAAACCCACGACCTGTACCACCTAGAAGGACAAGGGCAGCAAGTGCATGGCTACACTACCACCTCCAAGTTACACACCATCCTGATGTGAAAGTATATCGCCATTCCTTCATCGTCGCTGGGTCAAAATCCTGGAACTCCCCCTCTAACAGCACTGTGGGAGCACCTTCACCACACGGACTGCAACGGGGTGGAGGGGCCGGGGTGGAGGGGTCGGGAGCGGGGCGCAGCATTAAAGGTGCAAGATCTGCGGGGCCCTACATAGACCACCGGGGAGCGAGGTGCCGAGCTACCAGCCCGACACGGGCGGAGCATCGGGCTACCAGATCCAATTGTAGTGTTCAAAGATGATTCAAGGATTTGATAGGGTAGATGGAGAGAAACTATTCCCTCTGGTGAGGGGAGTCCAGAACAAGGGGGAGGGGGGGGGGGGGGGTAATCTTGAAATTAGAGCCCGGTCGTTGAGGGGTGATGTCAGGAAGCACTCCTTCACACAAAGGGTAGCGGAAATCTGGAACTCTCTACCCCAAAAAGGCTGAGGGCCAATTGAAAATGTCAAGACTGAGATCGATAGATTTTCAGCAGGCAAGACTATTCAGGAATATGCAGCCAAGGCGAACGTAGGAGCAGGAGTCGGCCATTTGGCCCCTCGAGCCTGATCCGCCATTCAATAAGATCATGGCTGATCTGATCTTGGCCCCAACTCCTCTTCCCTGCCCGCTCCCCATAACCCTCAAAAATCTGTCTATCTCCACCTTAAATATATTCAATGACCCAACCTCCACAGCTCTCTGGGGCAGAGAATTCCATAGATTCGCAACCCTCAGAGGAGAGATTCCTTCTCATCTCCGTTTTAAATGGGCGGTCCCTTATTCTGAAACTATACCCCTTAGTTCTAGCTTCCCACGAGGGAAAATATCCTCTCTGCATCCACCTTGTCCAGCCTCCTCATTATCTTATAAGTTTCAATAAGATCACCTCTCATCCTTCTCAACTCCAATGAGTAGAGGCCCAACCTATTCAACCTTTCCTCATAAGTCAACCCCCTCATCTCCAGAATCAACCAAGTGAACCATCACTGAACTGCCTCCAAAGCAAGTATATCCCTCCTTAAATAAGGAGACCAAAACTGTACGCAGTACTCTACATGTGGCCTCACCAATACCCTGTACAGTTGTAGCAGGACTTCTCTGCTTTTATACTCTATCCCCCTTGCAATAAAGGCCAACATTCCATTTGCCTTCCGAATTACTTGTTGTACCTGCATAACTTTTTGTGCTTTATGTACAAGGACCCAAGATCCCTCTGTACTGCAGCATTTTGTAATCTCTCTCCATTTAAATAATAATTTGCTTTTTTATTTTTCCTCCCAAAGTGGATAACCTCACACTTTCCCACATTATATTCCATCTGCCAAATGTTTGCCCACTCGATTAGCCTATCCATAACTCTTTGCAGATTCTTTGTGTCCTGCTCACAACTTGTTTTCCCACCTATCTTTATATCAGCAAACTTGGCTACATTACACTCGGTCCTTTCATCCAAGTCATTAATATAGATTGTAAATAGTTGGAGTCCCAGTACCAATCCCTGCGGCACCCCATTAGTCACCGTTTGCCAACCGGAAAATAACCCATTTATCGTGACTCTCTGTTTTCTGTTAGTTAGCCAATCCTCTATCCATGCTAATATATTACCTCCAACCCAGTGAGCTCTTATCTTGTGCAGTAACCTTTTATGTGGCATCTCATCGAATGCCTTCTGGAAATCCAAATACACCACATCCACTGGATCCCCTTATCCACCCTGCCCATTACATCCTTAAAGAACTCCAGCAAATTTGTCAAACATGATTTCATAAAACTATGCTGACTCTGTTTGATTGTATTATGCTTTTTTAAATGTCCTGCTATTACTTCCTTAATAATGGACTCCAGCATTTTCCCATTGACAGACATTCAGCTAACTAGATGGAGTAGATGGAGTTAAGATACAGATCAACTATGATCTCATTCAATGGTGAAACAGGCTCAAGTGGCTGAATGGCCTCCTCCTGTTCCTATGGCAGTCTAGGAGAAGGATAAAGAGCTGTTGTCACCTCTGTGGCTAGTTACTTCGCCTGTGTCGCTGCTACAAACTCCATTCCATCTCTACTGATTCCGTCTCCATCCCCCTTCCTGACCACTGCCTCAGGCTGAACCAGGATGTTCACAATCCTGGTGTGATATTTGACCCTGAGCAGAGCTTCTGAGACCATATCCTCTCCTTTACAAAGACCACCGACTTCCATCTCTACAACATCTCCACCCCTGCCTCAGCTGATCTGCTGCTGAAACCCTCATCCATGGTTTTGTTACCTCCAGACTCGACTATTCCAACACTCTCCAGGCTGCTCTCCCACGTTCTAACCTCAAATGAACTCAAGCTCATCCAAAACTTTGCTGCACATGTTCTAAGTCACGGCAAGTCTTGTTCACCCATCACCATTATGCTTGCTGACCTATATTGGCTCCCGGTCCAAAAACACTTGGATTTTAAAATTCTCATACGCACGTTGAAAACCCTCCATGGCCTCATCCATTCCTATATGAACTCAGTAGTGTTGGCCCTGTGCATTCTCTGAACGCAGTAGTGTTAGTGCTGTGTGTCTTTGAACTCAGTAGTGTTGGTGTTGTGCATGCTCTGAACTCAGCAGCCTTCTTGATAATGACCGGATCAAATTACACATTCCAGACAATGTGTTAAGAACATAAGAAATAGGAGGAGTAGGCCATTTGGCCCCTCGAGCCTGCTCCGCCATTCAATAAGATCATGGTTGATCTGATCATGGACTCAGCTCCACTTCCCTGCCCGCTCCCCATAACCCTTTACTCCCTTATCGCTCAAAAATCTGTCTATCTCCGCCTTAAATATATTCAATGATCCAGCCTCCACAGCTCTCTGGGGCAGAGAATTCCACAGATTTACAACCCTCCGAGAAGAAATTCCTCATCTCAGTTTTAAATGGGCGGCAACTTATTCTGAGACCGTGCCCCTAGTTTTAGTTTCCCCTATGAGTGGAAATATCCTCTCTGCATCCACCTTGTCGAGCCCTCTCATTATCTTATATGTTTCGATAAGATCACCTCTCATTCATCTGAACTCCAATGTGTATAGGCCCAACCTATCTTCATAAGTCAAACCCTTCATCTCAGGAATCAACCTAGTGAACCTTCTCTGAACTGCCTATAATGCAAATACGGAGACCAAAACTGTACGCAGTACTCTAGGTGTGGTCTCACCAATACTCTGTACAGTTGTAGCAGGACTTCTCTGCTTTTATACTCTACCCCCCTTGCAATAAAGGCCAACATTCCATTTGCTTTCCTGATTACTTGCTGTACCTGCATACTAACTTTTTGTGTTTCATGCACAAGGACCCCCAGGTCCCTCTGTACTGCAGCAATTTGTAATTTTTCTCCATTTAAATGATAATTTGCTTTTTTATTTTTTCTGCCAAAGTGGATAACCTCACATTTTGCCACATTATACTCCATCTGCCAAATTTTTGCCCACTCACTTAGTCTGTCTATATCCCTTTGCAGATTATTTGTGTCCTCCTCACAATTTGCTTTCCCACCCATCTTTGTATCATCAGCAAACTTGGCTACATTACACTCGGTCCCTTCATCCAAGTCATTAATATAGATGGTAAATAGCACGATCCCTGTAGCACCCCACTAGTTACTGTTTGCCAACCAGAAAATGACCCATTTATCCTGACTCGCTGTTTTCTATTAGTTAGCCAATCCTCTGTCCTTGCAAATATATTGGATTGGTATTATCCTCCCACATCCTGTTGGTGGGAATAGGATGTCTGCTCTTCGCACCACGCAGCCAATATTTATCCCTCAACCAACATCACTAAAACAGATTATCTGGTCACCATCACATTGCTGTTCATGGGAGCTTGCTGTGTACAAATTGGCTGCCACGTTTTCTACATTATAACAGTGACTACACTTCAAAAGTACTTCATTGGTTGTAAAGCGTTTTGGGACTCCCAGTTATGAAAGACGCTATATAAAGACATAACTCTCTGTATTGGTGCTGTTTCCTGCTCTCGGCCTGAGCAAGAAAATTTCATTCACCTTGCCTCAAATTTCCACCCTTCCCTTACCTTCACATGGTCCATCACCGACTCCCTTCCTCGGCTTCTCCGTCTCCATTTCTGGGGATATGCTATTGACAAACATTCACTGTAAGCCCACTGACTTCCACAGACACCTGGATTACACTTCCTACCACCCCACTTCTTGTAAGGACTCCATTCCATTCTCCCAATTTCTCCGTCGCATCTGTTCTGATGCTACCTTCCATATTAGTGCTTCTGATAGGTCTTCCTTTTTCTTCAACCGAGGATTCCCCTCCTGCTCTCACCCCTTCACCTTCCTCCCAGAACCACGATAGGGTTCCTTCTCGTCACCTTTCACCGCACCAGCCTGCACATTCAACGATTGTCCTCCACCACCTCCAGCATGATCCCGCCACCAAATACAAGAAAAATAAGATATAAATTCTTCCTTTGCAAAGCCACCATCTACAATGGAATGACCATCTGTTGTCTTATGATACAATATAAATATCTGATTTCTCTAAAGTGCTATGAGATGAGATGAAAGTCGGTTTGCCAAAGGCTGTCTTTGTACACTAACTGGCGTGTTGTGATTTGAAACTTACCCCGCGGTGGTTGAGGATAAATATTACCCAGGACACCCGGGTACAATTCCCCTGCTCTTCCTCGAAATAGTGCTGTTGAATTTTACATCCACACAAAGTCTCACCGGCGCTCCTCATGACCCAGTATGTAAACACAGGAAATTTAAAGGTGTCTCCAACTACAAAAGTGCTACCCACCAAGCATATTTACAAAGATGTTTGTATTTGAATTGAATGGATTAGCACCCCCATACCTCACCAGTCTATATTCTGAATCAGCCAGGCTAGGTTCTATCAGTGAATCTGGTTTCTGCACCATGAAAGAAACTTGTTGCTGCAATTCCTGACTGAATGCAACAGTCCAAGTGCCTGCCGCCTGATGCTACCAAACCGACGGAGGAATAATTACATCGCAAATCTGATGTGCCCCGGGACAAGAATAGATGAAAAATAAGCCTTTCAAATTGTGTTAGAACCAGAAGCCCAATTTTGAAGGTCACACGTCTCAGTCTCAAAGTAGATGGCAGGAACCTTGGAAGTAGAACAAGGTGACAGGACCAACAGAAGTATTGGTATTTAAAAATGTTTGTTGTACAGGAACAAATCTACTGCTGACATTTGAGCAGTTGTGTGATTGTAGTATTGATGTCACCCCTGTGCTCGCTGACCTACATTGGCTCCCAGTTAAACAACACCTTGATTTCAAAATTCTCATCCTGGTTTTCAAATCCCTCCATGGCCTCACCCCTCCCTATCTCTAATCTCCTCCAGCCCCACAACCCCCCACCCAGAGATGTCTGCGCTCCTCTAATTCTGCCATCCTGAGCAGCCCTGTTATAATCACTTAACCATTAGTGGCCGTGCCTTCTGTTGCCTCGGCCCCAAGCTCTGGAATTCCCTCCCTAAATCTCTCCACCTCTTTCTTCCTTCAAGACACTCCTCAAAACATACCTCTTTGACCAAGCTTTTGGTCACCTGCCCCGATTTCTACTTATGCAGCTTGGTGTCAAATTTTTTTTAATCGCATAATCCTCCTGTGAAGCGCCTTGGAACGTTTCATAGAAACATAGAAAATAGGTGCAGGAATAGGCCATTCGGCCCCTCGAGCCTGCACCGCCATTCAATAAGATCATGAATGATCATTCCTTCAGTACCCCTTTCCTGCTTTCTGTCCATACCCCTTGATCCCCTTAACCGTAGGGGCCATATCTAACTCCCTCTTGAATATATGGCATCAACAACTCTCTGCGGCAGGGAATTCCACAGGTCAACAACTCTCTGAGTGAAGAAGTTTCTCCTCATCTCAGTCCTAAATGGCCTGCCCCTTATCCTAAGGCTATGTCCCCTGGTTCTGGACTTCCCCAACATCGAGAACATTCTTCCCGCATCTAACCTGTCCAGTCCCGTCAGAATCTTATATGTTTCTATGAGATCCCCTCTCATCCTTCTAAACGCCAGTGACTAAAGGCCCTGTTAATCCAGTCTCTCCTCATATGACAGTCCAGCCATTCCTGGAATCAGTCTGGTGAACCTTCGCTGCACTCCCTCAGTAGCAAGAACGTCCTTCCTCAGACTAGCAGACCAAAATTGAACACAATATTCCAGGTGAGGCCTCACTAAGGCCCTGTACAACTGCAGTAAGACCTCTCTGCTCCTATATTCAAATCCCCTAGCTATGAAGGCCAACATACCATTGGCCTTCTTTACCGCCTGCTGTACCTGCGTGCCCACTTTCAGTGACTGATGAACTATGACACCCAGGTCTCATTGCACCACCCCTTTTTCTAGTCTGCCGCCATTCAGATAATATTCTGCCTTCGTGTTTTTGCCCCCAAAATGGATAACCTCACATTTATCCACATTATACTGCATCTGTCATATATTTGCCCACTCACCTAATCTGTCCAAGTCACCCTGCAGCCTCTTAGCATCCTCCTCACAGCTCACACCATCACCCAGTTTAGTGTCATCTGCAAACTTGGCGATATTACACTCTATTCCTTCATCCAAATCGTTAATGTATATTGTAAAGAGCTGGGGTCCCAGCACTGAGCCCTGCGGCACACCACTAGTAACTGCCTGCCATTCTGAAAAGGACCCGTTTATCCCGACTCTCTGCTTCCTGTCTGCCAACCAGTTCTCTATCCATGTCAGTACATTACCCCCAATACCATGCGCTTTGATTTTGTACACCAATCTCTTGTGCGGGACCTTGTCAAAAGCCTTTTGAAAGTCCAATTACACCACATCCACTGGTTCTCCCTTGTCCACTCTACTAGTTACATTCTCAAAAAATTCCAGAAGATTCGTCAAGCATGATTTCCCTTTCATAAATCCATGCTGACTCGTTCCGATCCTGTCACTGCTTTCCAAATGGGCTGCTATTTCATCCTTAATGATTGATTCCAACATTTTCCCCGCTACTGATGTCAGGCTAACCGGTCTATAATTACCCGCTCTCTCCCTCCTTTTTTAAAAATTGGTGTTACATTAGCTACCCTCCAGTCCATAGGAACTGATCCAGAGTTGATAGATTGTTGGAAAATGATCAGCAATGCATCCACTATTTCTAGGGCCACTTCCTTAAGTACTCTGGGATGCAGACTATCAGGACCCGGGGATTTATCGGCCTTTAATCCCATCAATTTCCCGAACACAATTTCCCGCCTAATAAGGATATCTTTCAGTTCCTCCTTCTCACTAGACCCACTGTCCCAGAGTACATTTGGAAGGTTATTTGTATCTTCCTTTGTGAAGACAGAACCGAAGTATTTGTTCAATTGGTCTGCCATTTCTTTGTTCCCCATTATAAATTCACCTGAATCCGACTGCAAGGGACCTACGTTTGTCTTTACTAATCTTTTTCTCTTCACACATTTATAGAAGCTTTTGCAGTCAGTTTTTATCTTCCCTGCAAGCTTCTTCTTGTACTCTATTTTCCCCCTCTTAATTAAACCCTTAGTCCTCCTCTGTTGAATTCTAAATTTCTCCCAGTCCTCAGGTTTGTTGCTTTTTCTGGCCAATTTATATGCCTCTTCCTTGGTTTTAACACTATCCTTAATTTCCTTTGTTAGCCATGGTTGAGCCACCTTCCCAGTTTTATTTTTACTCCAGACAGGGATGTACAATTGCTGAAGTTCATCCATGTGATCTTTAAATGTTTGCCATTGCTTATCCACCGTCAACCCTTTAAGTATCCTTTGCCAGTCTATTCTAGCCAATTCACGTCTCATACCATCGAAGTTACCTTTCCTTAAGTTCAGGACCCTAGTTTCAGAATTAACTTCGTCACTCTCCATCTTAAAAGGAATTCTACCATATTATGGTCACTTTTCCCCAAAGGGCCTCTACGTTGAAGGCGCTATATACATGCAAGTTGTGGTTGTAGGAGCTGAACATTTACCATGAGAGGCCCTGGTTGCCTGATGCGGCCTGCAGTTAGAGGGGCGGGCTGGGGGCACATCAATGCACTTTTGGGGAGATGCAGCCGATAATTTAAACAAATCAATACCAGACTGAGGCGAAAGCCCGTGCAGGAAATGAGTCCCACTCGCAGAGCCCAACAGAAACGGGCCTGTTACACACACACACACACACACGAGGCCCAGTCTCACATCTGAAACAAAATGCCCGTCCCAGGGATGATGGGTCACCAGAGATCTGAACGCTTAAAAAGAACGTACACAGTGGGGAGAAAGCATTAATGTGGAAAAAAAAAGCAATTTTATTAAGATACTGTACAATTCCCAAATACATTGCAGTTAACATAGCGACAGTACAAGGGAGAGCTGTGACAGGGAGGGCATTGGTGAGGGTACACATGCATTGGTTCAAAACAGCCAAACGGAGTACAGAGCTCAACCAATCAAATAAAAAAACAGCTCGTTAAAACAAAAATTATAAAGGGGGAAAACAAAAGCACAATTACAATTCCTTAAGCTGAATGCAAACATGTGGCACAGCTGTGGTATTTCAAACTGGAAGTGACTGTCCTCAACTGAGTCAGCCACCTTAAAATACAAGAAGAAAAATAAGATATAAATTCTTCCTTTGCAAAGCCACCGTCTACAATGGAATGACCATCTGTTGTCTTATGATACAATATAAACATCTGATTTCTCTAAAGTGCTATGTTGAGATGAAGGTCGGTTTACGAAAGGCTGTGTTGTAAATTGTACAATAACTGGCGTGTTGTGATTTCAAACCAAAAAAGTACAAAAATAATTTTTATTTTGAGAACCCACCCTTCTCTCTCTCTCTCCCCCCCCACCCCTCCCAAAAAGTGTTATCTTACATCCTGAAATAGTCATAGTCGAACAGCGTCCATAAAACCCCTAACTGAGGCAACCAGTAAAACTGACTGTAGCAAAAGGGCGGGAACTGGCGGCTCACAGAAACTGGTCAGGCAGTGGATTCAAACGTGTGACATGGGCGGCAATGTTGCTCGTTACGGGGAGGGGGGGTGGGGCAAAGGTGGGAGGATCCCAACCCTGTGGGATCTTTACACTCCTCTGCCAACAGGTGCTGGCAATCTGTTCTCAATCTCTCATTTTCAGGGAGTTGCCCTTTGCTGCTAACCCATTTATGTATACATACACACACTTACCTCATCGCCTAGTTTACTGGGATTTAAAAAAAAAATCAAAGAATGAATGATGGGCCTGTGACATCAAGGCCTCCAGAAGCCTAAAGCAGGCGCTGAACTTTAGGCCTGTTTGGGCACATCCCCCACCCCCTCAGTACGCGGTCGAGTTTTAATCCTTTTAGGATGTTCCTCAGGTTGCAAGGCCTGGGTTTGATATAGTGTAAAGCCTTTTACATTCAAGTGAAATTCAGCCATGTACCAAACCAATCTCTTGTGAAGCCTTCACTGTTAGGCCTGAGAGAGATGCAAACTACCTTACAAGCGGGGTTATTTTTTTAATCTTATTCCTTTTAAAATATATATTTTTTAATTTAAAAAAACAAAGAAATCTAATAAACTATTTCCCTCATTATTTTCTTTCCCTGAAGGAAGATCAGCCACGATCTTATTTGGGCTCAACAACCAGGGGGCATAGATTTAAAGTAATTGGTTGGCGGCTTAGAGGGGAAATGTCTTCACCCAGAAGGTGGTGGGGGTCTGGAACTCAGTGCCTGAAAGGGTGATAGAGGCAGAAACCCTCACCACATTTAAAATGTACTTGGATGTGCCATAACCTACAGGGCTACGGACCTAGAGCTGGATAGCTCTCTGTCGACATGCGCGGACACGATGGGCCGAAAAGGCTTCCTTTGTGCTGTAAATTTCTGATTCTATGAATGGCGGGGCAGGCTTGAGGGGCCGGATAGCCTACTCCCGCTCCTAATTCTTAGGAAGGTTTAGAAATAAGAATGTGTGGGAGAAAAGCCGATATACGCAAGCACCCTCAAACAAATACAATAGCACCAACAATGAGCGAGGACCCAGCAGCATTTCGGATATGAATGGCCTTTCCTGCAAGGAGCACGTCTCGGGTTATTGTTCCGATTTAATTGGCAGTCCAGTTTCCGTGATGTAATTATTCTGCGATACTTTAAAAGTCTGTTTTTTAAAAATAAAACAGAACATCCGGGTTAAAGTCAATGATCGGTGGCCATGCCTTCAATTGCCTGGGCCCTAAGCACTGGAACTCCCTCCCTAAACCTCTCGTTCCTCCTTTCTAAGACGCTCCTTAAAATCTACCTCTTTGATCAAGCTTTTGGTCACCTGCCGTAATTTCTTCTTCTGTGGCTCGGTGTCACATTTGTTTTGTTTTGTGACACTGCTATTGTCATGTATTCAACCAGCATTGTAACCCATGTATAAACTGACCTAAGTTGTACACCGTGAGAACACTGACCACTAGGTGGGAGACACTCCTAACCTGGACCTTCAAGTATAAAAGGGGAAGCTCCACCCACCTTCATCACTTGAGTGCTAAGAAATAAAGGACAGGTCACAGACTGACCTTCTCTCAAGCATGGGCCTCGTGTGCATTTATACTGTGTAGTAAGGACGTATCAATGGCGACAAGAAACTGGGTGGGATTTAAACCACGCGAGCATGGCCACTAGCAGAACAGACGAGAGGTACTGTGTTAAGGAATGGTTGGGACAGAGATTCAACATTGTTAAAGCAGCACACAGTTCTCCAGGCAGACAAGGGCAGTCAGGCATGCCCCAACATGCAGTCGAACCCAGAGGGGGAGTTCGACAGAGACAATGGCAAGCTGAACAGCGATTCACGCCATTGCAAGGGACAATGTGGCCAGAAATGGGGCCATCAACACCTGTTAATGGTGCACTCAAGGACAATAACAGGGGCAGTCAGGGACGATCGACTGGCAAGGGACCTTTTGTTTCAAACCGCAACTCATGCTGGAGGCGTGGAGGCATACATTCAGCCGGAGTTTGCAGAGATGAGCAAAATACCTGCAGAAATGGACACTGGGGGAAATCGCTGGAAGCTGAAGTTCAGCGAGTTCATGTGGAGCACGTATACAGTTCATACACCAGGACGCCACCGATAATGATGAAAGTGATCCTCAATGGCATCCCAGTATCAATGGAGTTAGACACGGGGGCCAGCCAGTCCCTGATGGGTATCAAACAGTTCGAAAAGTTGTGGGCATCCAAGGCCAGGAGGCCAAAATTATCGCCGATTGACGCACAGCTACGGACTTACACAAAGCAGATCATTCCGGTGCTAGGCAGCGCCACGGTAGTCGTGACCCACAAAGATTCGGAAAACAGGTTGCCACTCTGGATTGTCCCAGGGGACGGTCCCGCACTACTGGGGAGGAGTTGGCTTGCTGTCATGAACTGGAAATGGGGCGATGTCAATGCAATCTCCTCTGTGGAGCGAGTATCATGCTCACAGGTCCTGGACAAATTTGACTCATTATTTCAACCCGGCATTGGCACTTTCATGGGGGCCAAGGTAGTGATTCTCATAAACCCAGACGCCAGACCAGTACACCACAAGGCCAGAGCGGTGCCGTATGTGATGCGGGAAAAGATAGAAGGCGAATTGGACCGCCTGTCGAGGGAAGGCATCATCTCTCCAGTCGAATTCAGTGACTGGACGAGCCCGATTGTGCCGGTCTCAAGGCGGATGGGTCGGTCAGGATATGTGGCGATTACAAGGCCACCATCAATCGGGTGTCACTCCAAGACCAGTACCCGCTACCGAGAGCTATCTGGTGGCAAACTTTTTTCAAAATTGGACCTAACCTCAGCTTCCATGACCCAGGAGCTGGTGAGTAAGTCAAAGAAGCTGACCACCATCATGACACACAAGGGATTGTTTGAGTACAACAGATGTCCGTTCGAGATTCGCTCGGCCGCCGCGATCTTCCAACGAAATATGGAAAGCCTCCTCAAGTCAATTCCAGGGACGGTGGTTTTTCAGGACGACATCCTCATTACGGGTTACGATACTGAAGAACACCTCCACAACCTGGAGGAGGTGCTACGCAGACTGGACCGGGTAGGTCTGCGACTGAAAAAAGGCGAAGTGCGTCTTCCTAGCTCCAGAGGTAGAATTCCTGGGGATGAGGGTAGCAGCAGACGGGATCAGCCCAACTGCATCCAAGACGGAAGCGATCCAGAGAGCACCCAGACCCCGTAACATGACGGAGCTGCGTTCGTTCCTGGGGCTCCTGAACTATTTTGGTAACTTTCTTCCCAAATTGAGCACGCTGCTAGAGCCGCTACACGTGCTCCTATGCAAAGGTCGCGAATGGGTCGGGGGGGACAGCCAGGAAAGGCTTTTAATAGAGCACGCAATTTGTTATGTTCCAACAATCTGTTAACGCTATATGACCCATGTAAGAAACTTGTGTTAACGTGCGATGCGTCGTCCTATGGTGTCGGGTGTGTGTTGCAACATGTCAATGCCAAGGGTCAGTTACAGCCGGTAGCTTATGCCTCAGGCAGAAAGGGGCTACGGGATGGTAGAAAAGGAGGCGCTCGCATGTGTATATGCGGTAAAGAAAATGCACCAGTACCTGTTTGGCAGGAAATTTGAGCTGGAGACAGATCACAAACCCCTAACGTCCCTTTTGGCCGACAACAAGGCCATAAATGCAAACGCATCGGCCCGCATAGAGGTGGGCACTCACGTTAGCTACCTATGACTACACAATTCGGCACAGACCGGGCACCGAAAACTGCGCCGATGCACGCAGCAGGCTCCCACTAGCCACCACTGAGGGGGCTACTGAGCATGGTGCTGAGATGGTCATGGCTGTTGAAACTTTCGGAAGCGAAGGTTCACCCGTGACAGCCCGTCAGATTATAGTCTGGACAAAGAGACCCGCTAGTGTCTCTAGTCAAGAAATGTGTCCTGAATGGGGACTGGGCAGCCACGTACAGGGCATGCCCTGAGAAATTTAAACCATTTCACAGGCGCAAGGATGAACTCTTGATTCAGGCCGATTGCCTACTGTGGGGAAACCGCATAGTCATGCCCCAGATGAGCAGAGAGGTGTTCATCAGAGAACTCCACAATGGGCACCCGGGCATTGTCACGATGAAGGCAATTGCCAGGTCACACGTTTGTTGGCCAAGGATAGACGCAGATCTGGAACTTTGTGTTCGCAGGTGCAACACATGTGCCCAGCTGGGCCATGCGCCCAGGGAAGCCCCCCTTAGCCCCTGGCCCGCCAAGCCTTGGTCACGCATCCATGTGGACTACGCAGGTCCTTTCATGGGGAAAATGTTTTTGGTTGTAGTAGACGCCTACTCCAAATGGATCGAGTGTGACATTTTAAATTCAAGCACATCCTCTGCCACGGTAGAAAGTCTACGGGCAATGTTCGCCGCCCACGGTCTACCGGACATCTTGGTCAGCGACAATGGCCCGTGCTTCACAAGCACTGAATTCCAGGACTTCATGGCAGGCAATGGAATTCACCATGTTAGAACGGCACCATTCAAGCCGGCCTCAAACGGCCAGGCAGAACGAGCAGTGCAGATAATCAAACAGGGGATGCTCAGATTCCAAGGCGGTTCCCTACAAACCCGCTTATCACGCCTCCTGTTGGCCTATAGATCCCGACCACACTCGCTCACAGGGGTTCCACCCGCAGAGCTACTAATGAAAAGGACGCTTAAAACCCGATTATCCCTTATACACCCCCACCATGAAAGAAATTGTCAAGAGCAGGCGCCAGTCACAATATCACTACCATGACAGGAATGCGAGGGCGCGATGTATTGATGTAAATGATCCTGTTTTTGTCCTCAACTACGCTGCAGGGCCAAAATGGCTCGCAGGCACTGTGGTTGCCAAAGAGGGAAATAGGATTCTGGTAGTTAAACTTACTAATGGACAAATCAGCCACAAACATGTGGATCAAACAAAAAGGAGGTTCAGCAACCCCATAGAAGAAGCAGAGGAAGAACACGATATAGAGTTCACTCCACCACAGGTGACCGAACACCGGAACCAAAGGGAGGAGAGCCCAGTCACTGTGGGCAGTTCGGACAGGCCTGGGGCACTGCAAACAGCAGACACTCAGGCCAGCGCCCAACAACCGGAGCCCCAACTCAGGCGCTCTACAAGGGAGCGTAAACCACCAGAGACTCAACCTGTGATCCCAATAAGACTTTGGGGGGGGGGGGGGGGGGGAGGTGATGTCATGTATTCAACCAGCATTGTAACCCATGTATAAACTGACCTAAGTTGTACACCGTGAGAACACTGACCACTAGGTGGGAGATACTCCTAACCTGGACCTTCAGGTATAAAAGGGGAAGCTCCACCCACCTTCATCACTTGAGTGCTAAGGAATAAAGGACAAGTCACAGACTGACCTTCTCTCAAGCATGGGCCTCGTGTGCATTTATACTGTGTAGTAAGGACATATCAGCTATGAAGTGCCTTTGGACGTTTTACTACGTTAAAGGTGCTATATAAATAAAAGTTGTTGTCTCTGGTAGGTGTGTCGCTTTCCTAAAGTTGATTTAGCAGCACTGCCGATAGCAGTGGTTGTGTGATCACTGCAGGATGCTGATAGTTTCTATATCTGCAGTGCGGTTACATCAGGCATGGGATTGCGGAGAGCGAATCAGACACCAAACCGGAAAATACATTGTGCAGTATCTCTACAACTCAAGTGGGGAAAAAACAACCTTTTGTTGAGAAACCGAGGAGAGCAGCAAGGTAACAAAGATTGAAAGAGAGGAGGTAAACAAGGGCGGTGACTAGTTGGAGGAAGAGGAAGGAATTATTGACAGGGGCAAGTTGCTCCATAGTTTTGGGCTGCAGGAAAAGACAGAATGGGAGCAGGCGAGGGTGGAGCAAGGCTCGATTTCAACACAGCAAGATTGTAGGGAGGGAGAAAGAAGTGACGTTTACATGGATTTTAGCAAGCCTTCTGACAGGGTCCCACGTGGCAAGTCTGATCAAAAAAGTAAAAGCCCATGGGATCCAAGGAACAGTGACAAATTGGATCCAAAATTGGTTGAGTGGCAGGAAGCAAAGGGTAATGGTTGAGGGGAGCTTTTGTGACTGGAGGGCAGTTTCCAGTGGGGTTTCCACAGGGCTCAATCCCTTACTTTTTGTAGTATATATTAATGGTTTAGACTTAAATGCAGGGGGCTTCATAAAGAAATTTGCAGATAATTCAAAAATTGGCCGTGTGGTTGACAGTGAGGAGGAAAGCGTAGACTGCAGAAAGATATTGATGAAGTCAGTTGGGCAGAAACGTGGCAAATGGAGTTCAATATGAAAAAGTGTGAGGTAATTCATTTGGAGAGGGACAACAAAGTAAGGGAATACACAATAAATGGGAGGATACTGAGAGGTGTTGAGGAACGGAGGGAACTTGGAATACATGTCCATAGATCCTTAAAGGTAGGACAAGTCGATAAGATAATTAAAAAGGAATGCTTTCCTTTATTAGCCGAGGCATAGAATACAAGAGGTATTTTTCCGGTTGGCAAACATGACTAGTGGGGTGCCGCAAGGATCGGTGCTGGGTCCTCAACTATTTACAATCTATATTAATGACTTGGATGAATGTAATGTAGCCAATTTTGCTGATGATACAAATATGGGTGGGAAAGCAAATTGTGAGGACACAAAAAATCTGCAACAGGATATAGACAGGCTAAGTGAGTCGGCAAAGATTTGGCAGATGTGGGACAATGTGAGGTTATCCACTTTGGCAGAGAAAATGGAAAAGCATATTATAATTTAAATGGAGAAAAATTGCCAAGTACTGCAGTACAGAGGGACCTGGGCGTCCTTGTGCATGAAACACAAGTAGTTAGTATGCAGGTACAGTAAGTAATCAGGAAGGCAAATGAAATGTTGGTCTTTATTGCAAGTGGGATAGAGTATAAAAGCAGAGAAGTCCTGCTACAACTGTACAGGGTATTGACAAGGCCACATCTGGAGTACTGCGTACAGTTTTGGTCTCCGTATTTAAGGAAGGATATACTTGCATTGGAGTCTGTTCAGAGAAGGCTCACTAGGTTGATTCCGGAGATGAGGGGGTTGACTTGAGGATAGGTTGCGTAGGTTGGGACTATACTCATTGGAGTTCAGAAGAATGAGAGGTCATCTTATTGAAACTTGTATGATAATGAGGGGGCTCACAAGGTGGATGCAGAGAGGATATTTCCACTCATAGGGGAAACTAAAACTCGGGGACATAGCCTTAGAATAAGGGGTCGCCCATTTAAAACTGAGATGAGGAGAAATTTCTTCTCTGAGGGTTGTAGATCTATGGAATTCTCTGCTCAGAGAGCTGTGGAGGCTGGGTCATTGAATATATTCAAGGTGGAGATAGACAGATTTTTGAGCGATAAGGGAATAAAGGGTTATGGGGATCGAGCGGGGAAGTGGAGCTGAGTCCATGATCGGATCAGCCATGATCTTATTGAATGGTGGAGCAGGCTCGAGGGGCCAGATGGCCTACTTCTGCTCCTATTTCTTATGCTCTTATGGCAGTTATGCTAGAATTGTATACAACACTAGTTCTGGTCACCACATTAAAGAATGTGATTGCACTAGAATGGGTGCTGAGATTTACGAGGATGTTGCCAAAACTAGAAAACTTTAGCTATGAGGGAAAGAGATAGGTTGGGGTTGTTTTCCTTGGAACAGAGGAGGCTGAGGGGTGATTTAATTGAGGTGTATAAAATTATGAGGGGTCTAGATAGAGTGGATCGGAAGGACCTATTTCCCTTAACAGAAGGGTCAACAACCAGAGGGCATAGATTTAAAGTAGTTGGCAGAAGATTTAAAAGACTTGCATTTCTATAGCGCCTTTCACGACCACTGGACGTCTCAAAGCGCTTTACAGCCAAATGCAGTGCAGTCACTGTTGTAATGTGGGAAACACCACAGTCAATTTGCACACAGCAAGCTTCCACAAACAGCAATGACCAGATAATCTGTTTTGTTATGTTGATTGAGGGATAGATATTGGCCAGGACACAAGGGATAACTCCCCTGCTCTTCTTCAAAATAGTGCCATGGGATCTTTTACCTCTACTTGAGAGCGCAGATGGGGCTTCAGTTTAACGTCTCATCTGAAAGACGGCACCTCCAACAGTGCAGCACTCCCTCAGCACTGCACTGGAGTGTAAACCTAGATTTACGTGCTCAAGTCCCTGGAGTGTGACTTGAACCCACAACCTTCTGACTCAGACGAGTGAGATACACACTGAGCCACAGCTGACAGAGAGATGAGGAAACATTTCTTCACCCAGAGGGTGGTGGGGGTCTGGAACTCACTGCCTGAAAGGGTGGTAGAGACAGAAACCCTCACCACATTTAAAAGGTATTTGGATGTGCACTTAAAGAGCCGTAACCTACAGGGCTAAGGACCTAGTGCTGGAAGGTGGGATTAGGCTGGGTAGCTTTTTCGATCGGCACGGACACGATGGGCCAAATGGCCTCCTTCTCCTAGGAAGAAAGACTTATATTCAATGGAATTTAGAAGAATGACAGGGGATCTCATAGAAACATATAAAATTCTGACGGGATTGGACAGGTTAGATGCAGGAAGAATGTTCCCGATGTTGGGGAAGTCCAGAACCAGGGGTCACAGTCTAAGGATAAGGAGTAAGCCATTTAGGACCGAAATGAGGCGAAACTTCTTCACTCAAGAGAGTTGTGAGCATGTGGAATTCTCTACCACAGAAAGTTGTTGAGGTCAGTTCATTAGATATATTCAAAAGGGAGTTCGATGTGGCCCTTACGGCTAAAGGGATTAAGGGGTATGGAGAGAAAGCAGGAATGGGGTACCGAAGTGCATGGTCATTTGAATGGTGGTGCAGGCTCGAAGGGCCAAATGGCCTACTCCTGCACCTATTTTCTATGTTTCTACGTCGTGATTTTCTATGATTCTATGATAAGGGTTGTGACAAGAGAGATAGAGGTTAGAGGCTACAGGCGAGAAAGCTGCCTTGTGTCTCTCCCAGGGATGTGAGGGATAGGTGCAAAGAGTCTCTACATCTAGGTACAGCACTCAAGTCTTGGGCAGGCATCAGCTCTTAGGAGAGTTGAAACTGATCAGGAGCAACTGACCTGCTCAGTATGAGAGGGAGGGACTGAGCCCCATGGAAGGAGCTTAACCAGTGGAGGAGACGCAAGGGTCAGCTGGAGCATTGTGGACAACTCTTTAGGAAAGAAGTCAAGGCCTTGGAGAGGGTGCAGAGGAGATTTGCTAGAATGGTACCAGGATGAGAGAGACTTTAGTTATGTGGAGAGATTAGAGAAGCTGGGATTGTTTTTCCTCAGAGCAGAGAAGGTAAAGAGAGATTTAAAAGAGGTGCTCAAAATGATGAGGTGTGTTTGATGGAGTAGATGGGGAGAAACTGTTCCTACTGGCAGGAGGGTCGATAACCAGAGGACAGAATGAAGGTGATTGGAAAAGAACCAGAGGCAAAATGAGAATTGCTTTTACGCAGCGAGTTGTTGTGATCTGGAACGCACGGCCTGAAAGGGTGGGGAAAGCAGATCCAATAGTAACTTTCAACAGCGAATCGGATAAATACTTGGAAGGGGAAAATATTGCAGGGCTGTGGGGAAAGAGCAGGGGACTGATTGGATAGTTCACTCAGATCCGGCACAGGCACGACGGGCCGAATAGCCTTCTTCTGTGCTCTATGGTTCTATGAAAGGACGAAAGGATCGGGGTGGATTGAGACATAGAAAATAGGTGCAGTAGGCCATTCGGCCCTTCAAGCCTGCACCAACATTCAATGAGTTCATGGCTGAACATGCAACTTCAGTATCCCATTCCTGCTTTCTCGCCATACCCCTTGATCTCCCTAGTAGTAAGGACTACATCTAACTCCTTTTTGAATATATTTAGTGAATTGGCCTCAACAACTTTCTGTGGTAGAGAATTCCACAGGTTCACCACTCCCTGGGTGAAGAAGTTTCTCCTCATCTCGGTCCTAAATGGCTTACCCCTTATCCTTATTCAACTACATCCCAAAATGACAGTTCATTCCCTCGCATCACCTGCATTATACTAATAAAACATTCTACAAATTCTGTGATTTTGACACAAGCTGCAACCCACTTATTTTAAATGGATCAATGTGTTGATAAAACGGGGACAGGGGGAAGTTACACAAATGTGTCGTCTTCATCCTCGAATAAGAGAGAAACAAGATTTTCAGTGGCGAGGCTGTGGCATTGGTGGGAGAGAGAGAATAGCAGAAAGAGCAATCAGGGGCCAGGAGAGGCCGTTCGGCCCAGCAAGACCATCCTTCCATCACCCGAACTCCCTCAGCCTGACGTCCGTCTATCTGCTGAACACCTTTACTGCCGCTTCTGAGGAAACAAAGCGATCGCTTCAGATCGTGCTCTCGAGGTCCAGGCCGCGAGAGCAAGGACCTGGACCTTGTTGAATCAGAACAAACCCCAGTCAGCGGCAAGAGGAGTGAACAGTGACCGGCTGGACCGCAGGATGCGGCACAGGATGTGATGACATGTGAACGTTTTAGATTTACGTAGTCCACGGGAACCAGCGAATGCGAGGAACACCTGGGGAAGGCGGTGACCAAGATTAGTGTCGGTAAATTCAGGGACACTGGATGCATATCTGGCAGGATGCGTTGGCCCGGCCCGGAAATCGGCATGGTCCCGGCCTGCAAGACCATCAGCAGGCCGGGGCCATTAGAGGGAGCAGCATGCGGCGGTACCACTGCAGGGAGCAGCATGTGCTGCTGCAGGAGGGCGACGGCTGATTTCAGTGCGGGCAGGTACAGCAGGAATGGCGAGACCGGGACGAAGGAGTGGCAACAGCTCGTAGAGGGACTTGATCGGGACCCAGGAGAGACGCGAGTCTGGGGCCCGGAAGAGGCGCGGGCCCAGGGGCAGCACGAGCCAGCCCACACTGCGATATGTGTGCACATTGGGTCCGTGCAGCAGAGCTGGTCTCCAGTTGTCTTGGCTAATCCTTGCCACTGGACCAAGACCTAGCTCTGTCAAGTCCGTGTGGAGGCTGGGCCGGCCACCACGTTAAAAAAATCAACACACAGGCATCTTCCAGCCTTCAGGATGTAGTTTGGGATTTGGAATATCAGGTCCTTCATTGAAACACCTGTAAACTCATCCCTTTTCGGTGTGGAAGCAAGTCATCCTCATTTCGAGGGACTGCCTATGATGATGATGATCTGGCAGGGGAAGAAGCTCCCAAGGGCTTTGCAAGATGTGGGTGAGTTTTCAAACACAGATCACCTGGCATATCACAGGGAAGCAGTTCTGCACTAAATATCCAGCCAGTATAAAGTGTGAAGCACCAACACAGGCAACTGAGAGGCATCAGGGCCTCCCAGTGTCACATTGACAAGCAGTGGGTAATCCAGCACGTTCTCCATCCTCTATCTCGGGTGGTGGGGGGCGGGGCTGTAGGAGATTACAGAGATAGGGAGGGGCGAGGCCATGGAGGGAATTGAAAATAAGGATGAGCATTTTGAAATCGAGGTGTTGTTTAACTGGAAGCCAATGTAGGTCTGAGCACAGGGGTGATGGGTGAGCGGGACTTGGTGCGAGTTAGGACATGGGCAGCCGAGTTTTGGATCACCTGTATTTTACGTCTGGTAGAATGTGGGAAACCAGCCAGCAGTGCGCTGGAAGAGTCAGGTCTAGAGATCCATTAGAGATCCACTGCGCTCCTCTAATTCTGCCCTCCTAAGCATCCCTGATTATAATCACTCAACCATTGGTGGCCGTGCCTTCTGTTGCCTGAGCCCCAAGCTCTGAAACTCCCTGCCTAAACTTCTCCGCCTCTCTACCTCCCTTTCCTCCTTCAAGACGCTCCTTAAAACCTACCTCTTTGATCAAGCTTTTGGTCACCTGCACTAATTTCTACTTATGTGGCTTGGTGTCAAATTATTAGTGCATAATACTCGTGAAGCGCCTTGGGACGTTTCACTACGTTAAAGGCGCTATATAATTACAAGTTGCTGTTGTGATAGACTGCTAAGTTTGTTACTGATGGATTTAGCTCGCGCTAACAGCGGTGTGTGGAAGAATACAGAATGGAACGAAGCCGAGGGGAGGCTGTGCCTGCGGCCTAGCAGCATACTGTGGATCACCCCACCTCAGGAAGGCCCAATCTCAGGCTGTGCCTGTGGTGAGAGAGAGAGAGAGAGAGAGGTAGACAGAGCTGGACCTTGGTAACTGGGGTGTGTTGCTAAGGGTGTAGCGAGGATGCAACGTGCATCGGACACACTCTGCCTGCCTGAGTTTTCAAGCAGACAGCCGGCCGAGCGAGAATAAAATCCTGGCCCGGACACATCAACCAGTCTCTGCCACCCGGTTGGATACGGAGTGACTGAATCTGAGGGTATTACAGGGAGGATCCGCCGGATATATTCCTGCACAACAGCTCGGAATATTTTCACATGTCTTCAGAACCGTCTGGGCCACAACGGACTCCTGCGTTTTAGTTGTTCATTTCCCATCAAGGCAGCAACTGAATTTACACATGCAGAATGCGCCATAGCTGCAGTGTGTACCACCGTAAACATTCACTCCCTCCATCACCAGCATACTGTGACTGCAGTGTGTACCATCTACAAGATGCACTGCAGCAGCTCGCCAAGGCTTCTTCAGCAGCACCTCCCAAACCCGCGACCTCTACCACTAGGACAAGGGCAGCAGGCGCATAGGAACACCATCACCTCCAAGTCACACACACACATTCCGGACATGGAAATATATCGCTATTCCCTCATCGTCGCTGGGTCAAAATCCTGGAACTCCTTCCCCAACAACACTGTGGGAGTACCTTCACCACACGGACTGCAGCGGTTCAAGAAGGCGGCTCACCACCACTTTCTCAAGGGCAATTAGGGTTGGGGAATAAATGCTGGCCTTGGCAGCGATGCCCACATCCTAGAAACAATTTTTTTTTTTTTTTTTTTTTAAAGTGAATGGGGCCAAGCTATCTACAGTGAGGGAAAATCAGCAAAAAAAATAAAATATATACAACAGTGTAACAAGATGGCTCTGGCAGCACAGGAAGAGCACTGTTAGAGGGTGCCAGGGCTAGGCAGTGACAAGCAACCAAACAACCATTTCCCACACGATGGATTCAGTAATGGAGATGCAAACGATTTATTTTCCCTTTACAGCTCCCTATCCTCCCTTGAACGTGTGGCAACAAGGAAGCAAAGCTCTCTCGGTTAAATGTGCTACTATTTTAGTGAGACCCATAGCAGTGTCACATAGTTGGGTTCCAAGTGCCTGCCCCCCCCCTCCCCTTGCCACTGTGAGATAGGCAAAACAGCCTCTACCTCCACCCCCCGCCCCATTACTTTTTTGAAAAGCAATACTCGGCAACCCTGATCGGTGCGTACAAATCACCACGGGTAAAAGACAATGGGAATCTACCCCGAGACATTTAAAATATACATTAAAAAAAATGGAATCAAGTTTGAACATTAGCACGGAGACCTTGACATACATGTGATGTAGGAAACCAGCGTTTCTGTGCTTGTTTAAGAGGATCCATTTTGACATTATTTGCTTCAAAGCCAATACCATGGGAACCTTGGTTACCAGTAATTAGACTGTTCATTCACCCCCACACTTGCAAATTGGAAGACAACAAGGAAAAGCAATTTGTCATGACAACCAGTCAGAATGTGTTAACTGTGACCTATGACCTATTTCGTGTAGGATGGACACATCAGCAGCCAGACAGTGGTAGCTTATACAGAGGGCTCATCCAAGGAGACCAGACTCCTCCTTTGGGACTAGTGAGCAGAAGGAGGGGGCTTCTTAAAAACTTACCAGCGCCACAGGCACATGTCCAAGGGGAAAGGGTCACTCAGGGTGGGGAAATATTCCCTTCATGGTTAGCGGGGGGACCCCTGAGAAAACCCCCAAAAAGCAATTTGAAAATGGGCTCTTCAACGCCGATGGAAACCCGAGATCTACGCTCAAGGATTCTGGCCTTTGTACCCGAGAGCTCGGTGCAATGTCCTTTGGGTCTGTGCAGATACAGGAGAAAAAAGGCTAAAAACAAAAGAAAAAAAACCTCTTCTCAACCGTAAAGTTTTATAATGCTCCCACCACCCCACCCCCGCCTCGAAATGAACTATTCCAGTTGATGAGGTCATATGTTGAACAGCCAAAGTGAGACTTCATTGATGAGGTCAGTGGCACAATCCATTGAGAGCAGAGGGGAAGGAGGAACACAAGTCTCGTCAATAAATGGAAGGCAGTCTTGGGTTTTTAAAACTTGTGAACACGGCTTCTCGAATGAAATGTTGATCCAGGGTGGCTGCCTCTGAGCCAAGCAGGTTGGCTTTTGGCACCCGGCCTCCATGTCGCTATCTTGCACAAACCCCAGCGTTTCCGTTACCCGGACCACCACTACATCTGCCAGCCGCTGACTCCAGGGGATGCCTGCAGCAAGGCCGATGACGGAGACAGGACCAAAATTGCGCTTGGCCGTGGATTGAAGAACGATCCCATTATTCTCTTCCGAGGACGTGAAGACGACAAATGAAGAAAACGGGAGAGCAACTTGAAACCGCCAATTATCGTGGCTCCGCCCATCGACAACCTTTCCCTTTCCATTATTTTTTTTGCACCATAGTCTGCTGCAGTCAAGAGTTCATCTCACTCCAGGGAGATCCATTTAGAATTGGAAAAGATGCCATTTAAAAAAAAAAATTTTTTTTTCTCTTTTTTTTGTTTGTTAAAAAAATGTTTTAAAAGTTCTATACACAGCTGCCTGGCGACAAAGTCCGGGGAGAGGTCAAAGGTTAAGTATCGGGACGTCAAACAGGTCGCAAACGCCTTCACTGTCGTCGAGGTTGAAGTAATAGTCGTGGTCTCCCGGTGGCGGAGAGAGCCTCAGCAGCGGAGCGAAAACTGCGAGGGAAACAGAACGGGCAAGGTGGTCACACAGACATTCGCAGGGCATGGTAGCCCAGGTCACACCCAAGGTCAGACCTCCCGGGTAACTGCACTCAAAAAGGGAGGTCATGTATACAGGACTGTCCACCTGTCCCACACAGGGGTCGAGTCCAACCTTCCCTCATAGGGTTGCCCCCCCCTCCCCCAAGTGGTGCGCTCCAAACTTTCCTCATAGGGTTCCCCCCCCCTCCCCTCAAAGTGGTGCGCTCCAACCTTCTCTCATAGGGTACCCCCTCCCAAAGTGGTGCACTCCAGCCTTCCCTCAGGGCTGTGCCCCTCCCGTGGGGAATCTTTCATCCCTCGGTCCAGTACTCCCCCGGTCTAAAAGTCTCACCTTCTGAGGACATCAGCTCATCTATGAGGTCAGAATCCATACATTCTGCAAAAACAAAAACAAAGCATGTCCCAACATACTGCAGGGGTACACATTCATTTATCGCGTGCAATCTACAGCACAGAAACGGGTCAACACCGCTTCCCACTTTGTGCCAGTCCCAGGAACTAATTATCAGGGTGCTGTAGAGAACAAGTTGTGTCCAATCATTCCCAACACAAGCAAATGGTGCTACAACCTCACCCATTTCCACCCAGCTTTAGTCTTTTATTGAGGGCCTCCCCTCCCCCTCGGCACCGACTCCCTGCTGGGGTACATTCCACAGACATGGCTCACTTCCCAATACCTCATCCTGAGAGGCCAGCATTGCCTCAGTGGGTCAACTCTGACTCAGAGGGCTGTGGGTTCAAGTCCTGCTCCAGATACATGAACACATAATCCAGGGTACATTCTTTCAGATGAGACGTTAAACCGAGGCCCCGTCTGCCTTCCCAGGTAGACATAAAACATCCCATGGCACTATTTCGAAGAGCAGGGAAGTTCCCTCCGGAGACCTGGCCAATGGTTACCCCTCAACCAAAGTTCACAGATTATCTGGAAATCATCATGTTGCTGTTTGTGGGAGCTTGCTGTGCGCAAATCGACTGCTGCGTTTCCCACAATGAAGCGGTGACCACACTTCAAAAAGTACTTCATTGGCTGTAAAGCGCTTCGGGGAGTCCTGAGATTGTGAAAAGTGCGATAGAAACACCAGCAGGGTGACGATTCCTCAGCGTAACCACCCCCCAAATGTGGAAAGCTTTAAGGAAAGAGCAAAACCTGGGCATGAGTTGGGGGAATTTGCAACATCACAGAATCATAGAAAATTACGACACTGGCCATTCGGCCTATCGTGTCCATGCCGGCCGGCCAAGAGCTATTCAGCCTAATCCCACTTTCCAGCACTAGATCTGTAGCCCTGTAGGTTACGGCTCTTCAAGTGCACATCCAAGTACTTTTAAAATGTGGCGAGGGTTTCTGCCTCTACCCTCTGGGTGATTTTTTTCCCCTCATCTCCCCACTAATCCTACCAATTATTTTAAATCTATGCCCCCTGGTGTTGACCCCTCTGTTAAGGGAAATAGGGTCCTTCCTATCCACGCTATCTAGACCCCTCATAATTTTATACACCTCAATCAAATCTCCACTCAGCCTCCTCTGTTCCAAGGAAAACAACACCAGCTTATCCAATCTTTCCTCATAGCTAAAATTCTCCAGTCCTGGCAATATCCTCATAGATCTTCTCCGTACCCTCTCTAGTGCAATCACATCTTTCCTGCAACGTGGTGACCAGAACTGTACGCAGTACTCTAAGCTGTGGTCTAACTAGTGTTGTATACAGTTTTAGCATAACTTCCCTGCTTTTATAGTCTATGCCTTAGCTAATAAAGGAAAGCAATCCGTATGTCTTTTTAACTACCTTATTGACCAATGCGGTTACCTTTAAGGATCTATGGACAAGCACTCCAAGGTCCCTCTGTTGCTCCAAACCTCTCAGTATCCTCCCATTTATTGTGTCAATAAATTATTTATCCTGCTCACCCATCACCCCTGTGCTCGCTGACCTACATTCCGGTTAAGCAACACTTCGATTTCAAAATTCTCATCCTTGTTTACAAATCACTCCATGGCCTCGCCCCTTGCTATCTCTAATCTCCTGCAGCCTCACAACCCCCTGAGATTCTGAGCATCCCTGGTTATAATTGCCCAACCATTGATGGCCGTGCCTTCAGCTGCTTGGGCCCCAAGCTCTGGAACTCCCTCCCTAAACCTCTCCGCTTCTCTTTCCTCCTTCAAGATGATCCTTAAAACCTACATCTTTAACCAAGCTTTTGGTCACTTGCGCTAATTTCTTATGTGGCTCGGTGTCAAATTTATTGTTTTGTCTTATAACACTGCTGTGAAGCACCTTGGGACGTTTTACTACGTTAAAGGTGCTATATAAATAAAAGTTGTTGTTGTGTATTCCCTTGCCTTGTTGCACCTCCCCAAATGCATTACCTCACACTTCTCCGGATTGAATTCCATTTGCCACTGCTCTGCCCAGTCTATTGATATCCACCTGCAGTCCTACAGCTTTCAACCACACGGCCAATGTGTGTATCATCTGCAAATTTCTTTATCATGCCCCTTACATTTAAGTCTAAATCATTTATACTACAAACAGCAAGGGACCGAGTACTGAGCCCTGTGGAACCCCACTGGAAACAGCCTTCCAGTTGCAAATACACCCATCTTTGGTTCCTTTGCTTCCTGCCACTGAGTCAATTTTGGATCCAACTTGCCACTCCCTGGGATCCCATGGGCTTTTACTTTTCTGACCAGTCTGCTCTAGGGGACCTTATCAAAGGCCTTGCTAAAATCCATGTAGACTACATCAAACTCACTACCCTCATCAACACTCCTGGTTACCTCCTCAAAAAATTCAATCAAGTTAGTCAGACGCAACCTTCCCTTAACAAATCCATGTTGACTGTCCTTGATTAATACTCTGTTGTTCTAAAATGAAGATTTATCCTGTCCCTCAGAATTGATTCCAATAACTTGCCACCGCCGAGGTTAAACTAACTGGCCTGTAATTACCCAGTTTATCCCTTCCTCCCCTTTATAAACAATGGTACAATGCTAGCAGTTGAGATTTACAAACGAGGGCAAGTCTCCCCCTTGAAAGGGAATAAGAAGGGTTTGAAATGGGGTAGGTGGGAGTCCCAGAGCCAGCAACCACCTGATTGGGCAGCAGCAGACTAACCGGGGGTGGGGTGCAGACTGGGGCTGGACAGGAAAAAACACACGCGCTCAGCCCCAGTTTAGCAGCAGGGACTTTCCAGATTAGAGCGGACGGTTAATGAACCGTTAAACTTACACAAAAGCGCGTTATCCCACCAAGAACGAAAACAAGCAGAAACTACGAGGCGAAACAGGACAGTTGGGGAGTGCGAACATCTGTAGCAAACAACAGCTGGACCAACAGCCAGAGAGCTCGGTGACTTCTGATCAGAAGGGATCGGCTTATCTGGTGCAGTGACCCATGACCTCCGCTTACAGCCAGCCCAGACACACATGGTGAAGGCCTCACTCTCCCCCCTTACTGATGTGGGGGGGGGGGGGGGGGTTGGCGGAGTTTGAACCCGGCTCCCAGTGATCCTGAGCCACACACGATCCAATCTTCTTCTTAGGCATTCCCTCGGAGTCGAGGATGACTTGCTTCCACACTAAAAATGAGTTCTCAGGTGTCTGATGAGTCCGACGCGGGACATACAGTCTCTGCCACTGGTGGTTGAAGGGACGTTGGTTGGAGTGTTTGGGTTGTCACGCGTTCCTTCCGCTGTTTGCACTTGGTGCCCGCTGGCTCCCGGCGAAGAGACTCTACGTGTTCGGCACCTTCCCGGATTATCCTCTTCCACTTTGAATGATCTTACGCCAGGGATTCCCAGGTGTCGATGGGGATGTTGCACTTTATCAAGGAGGCTGTGAGCGTTTCCTCTGCCCAATTGGGACTCGCTTGCCGTGTTGGAGCTCAGAGTAGAGCGCTTGTTTAGGGAGTCTTATATCAGGCATGCAGACAATGTGGCCCGCCCAACGGAGCTAATCGAGCGTGGTCAATGCTTTGATGCTGGCCTGAGCTAGAACACTGACCAATGGATTTGCAGGATCTTGCAGAGGTAGCGTTGGTGGTACTTTTCCAATGCTTTGATGTGCCTGCTGTATATAGTCCATGTCTTTGAAGCATATAGGAGGGCAAGTATCACTACTGCTCTGTAGACCATGAGCTTTGTACCGGTGTTAAAGTTCTGGTCTTCAAACACTCTAGTCGTTAGGCGACCAAAGGCAGCGTTGACACACTGGAGGCGGTGTTGGACCTAGTCATCGACATCGGAACCTTGTTGACAGTAGGTTCCCAAGGTAAGGAAAATGATCCACTTTGTCCAAGGCCTCATTGTGGATTTTGATAATCAGGGGGCAGTGCTGTATGGCGGGGGCAGGTTGGCAGAGGACCTTTGTCTTATGGATGTTTAGTGCAAGACCCATCCATGCTCTCGTACGTCTCGGTGAAAGTGTTGATGATGACTTGGAGATCGGCCTCAGTGTGCGCAGACACAAGCATCGTCTGCGTACTGTAGTTCGATGACAGAGGATGGGATGGTCTTGGATCTGGCCTGGAGACGGCGGCGGTTGAACAGTTACCCGTTTGTTCTGTAAATTAGCTCCACTCCAGCGGGGAGTTTGCGGAGGGCGAGATGGAGCATTGCAGCAAGGAAGATCGAGAACAGCGTTGGTGCGATGACGCAGCCTTGCTTCACCCCGGTCCGGACATGAATTGGGTCTGTGGTGGATCCGTTGGTCAGGATCACGGCTTGTATGTCATCATGAGGCAGCGGAGGATGGTGACAAACTTTTGAGGACAGCCGAATTTGAAGAGGACGCTCCATAATCCCTCACGGTTGAAAGTGTCGAAGGTTTTTGTGAGGTCAAAGGCGGCCATGTACAGTGGTTGCTGCTGTTCCCTGCATTTCTCTTGTATCTGCTGTGGGCTTAAGCATGTCCATTGTGCCCCTTAATGGGTGGAATCTGCATTGCGACTCTGGGAGGAGCTCTTCTGCCACGGGGAGAAGGCGATTCAGAAGGATTCCTGCGTTAACTTTCCCTGTGGTAGACAGCAGGGAAACTCTCCTGTAGTTACCGCAATTGGACTTGTCGCACTTCTTGAAGATGGTCACGATTACAGCATCCGAGATCCCCTGACGTGCTCTCCTCCTTCCAAATAAGAGAAATGACCTCATGTATTCGCGGCAATAATGCTTCTCCACCATGCTTTAAGTGCTTCAGCGGGGATTCCATCTGCTCCGGAGGTCTTGTTGTTCTTCAGTTGTCGGATGGTGTTTTCAACCTCGTGCCCCTCGGGCTGGAGTTGTGCTGGGATGGTGGCGGTTAGCCTGCTGCTGGATGGAGTCGAGGACACCAACGTCAAAGATATAGAGTCTCGGTTGAGGAAATCCTCGAAGTGCTCCTTCCAGTTGCTGACTGCCTCTCTGTCCTTGATTAGCGCCTCTCTGTCCTTGATTAGCACCTGTCCGTCCTTGGCCCACAGTGGGGTAGGACCTTGAGCACTTGGGCTGTAGGTGGCCTTGACTGCGGTGAGGAATCCTCGCACGCTGTGGCTGTCGGCTAGTTGCTGGATCTCCTGTGCTTTCTCCACCCACCATCTGTTCTTTAGGTTACAAATTTTTTGTTGGACCTCGGCCTTCAGACATCTGTAGAGCGGCTTTCTTGCTCTCGAGTTGTCTTGCTGCTTCCCTGGTCGCTCTCATCGAACCAGTCTTGGCGTTTCCTGGTCGAGTGACCGAGCATCTCTTCACAGGTGCTGATTATGGAGGCCTTGAAGGCCGACCAGGCGCTATGGACACTCTGTCTCTGGATCACAGAGTCGCCAAGTTGGCAGTGAGGCCATGGCTGAATAGGGCTTCCTTAGCAGGGTGTTGGAGTGCTCTAGTGTCGATTTTCCTGCAGTAGTGTTTCTTTTGCTGCTGCTGTTTTGGGGCTACATTGATGGGACATCACCGAGCGGATTAGGCGGTGGTTCGTCCAGCAGTCGTCAGCTCCTGTCCTTGCGGTCCCTCGCTTGGATGATGACGTAGTCTAACAGATGCCAGTGTTTGGATCGAGGGTGTTGCCAAGACAATTTGTACTTGTGTCTCTGACAGAACAAGGTGTTGGTTATGACAAGACTATGTTCTAAGCATTTCGTCAGGAGTAGGGTGCTGCTGGAGTTGGGTTTACCCTACCCCCCCCTCTGCCGATCACATCTCCAACTCTGCCGTTAAAGTCGCCGAGGAGGATCAGCTTGTCGCCCGTTGGAACTCGGGAGAGGGATTGTTCGAGGCTGGAGTAGAATTCCTCTTTGGTCTCGTCTGTAGGGTCCAGTGTTGGGGCGTACGCATTGATGACCGTAGAACACTGGTTCCAGGCTAGGGTGAGTCGAAGGGTCATGAGGCGTTCATTTATCCCAGAAGGGGAGTCTCAGATGGCCAACTAGCTCATTTTTTTATGGCGAAGCCTACTCTATGGAGGCGGCATTCTCCTTCTGGTTTACCTTTCCAGAAGGTGGCGTAACCACCACTTGTTCCTTGATCTGGCCTTCCCCGCCCGCTGGGTCTCGCTTAGGGCGGCGATGTCTACGTCGAAACGTCTGAGCTCCCGGGCAACTATAGCAGTAAGGCGTTTCAGTCTGTCGCTGCTGGGGTTTATCCATGAGGGTTCTGACATTCCAGATCCCAAACTTCATTTTGAAGGGTGGAAGATGCCTGTGTGTGGATTTTTTTTTATTTTTTTAAACGTGGGGTGGCCGCTGCACACCAGCCACCACAGGGCTTGACAGAGCAAGGTCTTGGTCCAGTGGCAAGGGGATCCAAGACGATTGGAGAACAGGTTCTGCCGCATGTGCCTAGTACACACAAACATACTCCTACTGTCCTCCTTCCCACAGGACCTCTCTCCCTGGAATTCAAAGTCTGCAGCGTGGGCCCGTGCTGCGCCTCCCCTTGGGGCCCACGCTGCAGACTTTGAATTCCAGGTGGGAGGGGGTTTCACTCTGCCTCCACCCCAGGCTGTATCTGGCGCAGCAGCACTCAATGCTGGCACGGGTCCCACTCAACTGACACAACTTGCTCCCACAATCCAAACCCTGTGCCATAAATTCCCCCTAATTACCCGGAGAAAATAAAACTGAAAACAAACAAAAAAAAAAATGCCTCGTCTCAACCCTTAAAATTGACTGTTTTATAATGCCTTGAAATGGACTATTCCACTTGATGAGGTCACATGTTGAACAGCCAATGGAAGGAGATATCGATACTTAATTGATGAGATCGGTGGCACAAACCATTGAGAGTAGAGGGTGAAGAAACACAATAAATGGAAGGCAGTCCTGGGTTTTTAAAAACTGGTGATCATGAAACGTTAACCCAGAGTGGCTGCCTCGAGCCACGGTCAGGAATTCTTGGTCTGCAAGCCATTAATTCATCAGCATAAAGACAGACTTGCATTTGTATAGAGCCGTTACAATTTCAGGACCTCGCAAAGCACTCCAGCCAATGAAGCACTTCTGAATTGTCGTCACTGTTGTAATGCAGGAAACACCAATTTGCGAACAGAAAGATTCCACACCCAAGGTAACTAGGGAACCATTGACGAAACAAAGAATAAACCCTTGCTAAGAACCCATGTGTCTTGCAGATGTTGGCCATCCCAAGTCCCAGCAACGACTCTCTGTCTCAGTGCTGGAGCGGTTTAATGTGGCTCAGTGGGTCTGCAGTGAATGGGACCCGCCCGAGACTCCCCTCCCAGTTACCAGGTTGGCTTTAGGGGACACTCCAGGATGAAGGCCTACTGTAGTGAGGCACTGCGTTCGACAACCACAAGATCGAGTCCAATTTATTTTAGACTTGATCTCACCGTACCACCGTGCGGGCAGTCACATGACTGCAGACGCCATACTCATTAAACCTCAGCTCTCCCAGCACCCAAAACGAGGCTTTCAAACAGGCTGGGGGACAGCGGGACAAGGGGGACGGAGCGAGTGCAGAACAACGGCCCAGGAGTATTCCTTCACACAGATCAAGGGCTGCAACGAGTGAGCAGGAAGGCCGGCTGAAGTTAAGAGGCAGCCAGACGTTGTGATGGGAGATGATGGGGTTGGTATTCAGGATGAATTGTCCCGGATACCAACCCCAAGGTAGATACAGAGGGGATGTTTCCCCTCTTGGGGAAATCTAGAACTAGGGAGGCATAGTTTCAGAATAAGGGGTCTCCCGTTTAAGACAGAAACTGAGGAGGAATTTCTTCTCTCGGAGGGTCGCGAATCTGTGGAATTCTCTACCCCAGAGAGCTTTGGAGGCTGGGTCCTTGAATATATTTAAAGTGGAGATAGACAGATTTTTGAACGATAAGCGAGTCAAGAGTTATGGGGAGCGGGCAGGGAAGTGGAGTTGAGGCCAAGATCAGATCAGCCATGATCTTATTAAATGGCGGAGCAGGCTCGAGGGGCCAAATAGCCTACTCCTCCTCCTATTTCTTATGAATGGGCTACAGGGCATCCTCGTTCATTAGAACCAAGCTCTTGAGTTCCATTGACCAAGTTGCAGTTGTGCGACTGAACAGCAGAGGGCGGCAGCATTTTGGGTTTGCTCAGGAGCTCAAACGGAGAGGAGAGGAGAGGAGGCGGAACAAAAAGTATTTTAAACCCGGGCTGCACAGAGCGAGAAGGCCCCAGAATGTGGGGTCCGGTTTCCGCGGAGGTAGCTGTTCTCTGGGCTGTAACTGCCCTCGGTGTTCCAGGGGATGCTGGAGATTAGCCAGGGCTCCTCTGAGTGAGAGTTGAGCAACCCGTGAGGTCAGAAGCAGGAAGCAGGTTCAGCCCCGGCTGGAAGGGTAAGCTCCACTTCCCCCCGCCGCCCAGTCGAATAGCCCACGGATAACGAATGGACATGCGGGTGAGTGGTCGGAGGGAACCCGGTGCTTGTGAAATTGCTCTCCAGGCAGGGATAAACGCCTTCAAGAGAGGAAGGGAGAAAGAAAAGGCAGAGCCACAGAGCGACCAGGGCCCGGGCAGAGCCACAGAGTGACCAGGGCCCGGGCAGAGCCACAGAGCGACCAGGGCCCGGGCAGAGCCACAGAGAGGACCCGGGTCCAGGACTAGCTGAACGAGCAAGGCCAGTGTGAACCAGTTGGAGACGCACAGCTCCCCAATCACAGTGAAAGCTGCACTCAGTCACACCTACCTTTAGTGGGGGCAAACATCTCCGTTAACTCTTTCGGAAATTCCAATTCTGTGAAGGGAAAACCACAACACTGAGTTATCTCAAGAAAAGTGTTGGAGAGCGAGGTGGGGAGGAGGAGGAGAGAGCGGGGGGGGGGGGGGGGGGGAGGAGAAAGAGGGGAGGGGGGGGAGAAAGAGGGGAAGGGGGGGGAGAAAGAGGGGAAGGGGGGGGAGAAAGAGGGGAAGGGGGGAGAAAGAGGGGAAGGGGGGAGAAAGAGGGGAAGGGGGGAGAAAGAGGGGAAGGGGGGAGAAAGAGGGGAAGGGGGGAGAAAGAGGGGAAGGGGGGAGAAAGAGGGGAAGGGGGGAGAAAGAGGGGAAGGGGGGAGAAAGAGGGGAAGGGGGGAGAAAGAGGGGAAGGGGGGAGAAAGAGGGGAAGGGGGGAGAAAGAGGGGAAGGGGGGAGAAAGAGGGGAAGGGGGGGAGAAAGAGGGGAAGGGGGGGAGAAAGAGGGGAAGGGGGGGAGAAAGAGGGGAAGGGGGGGAGAAAGAGGGGAAGGGGGGGAGAAAGAGGGGAAGGGGGGGAGAAAGAGGGGAAGGGGGGGAGAAAGAGGGGAAGGGGGGGAGAAAGAGGGGAAGGGGGGGGAGAAAGAGGGGAGGGGGGGAGAAAGAGGGGAAGGGGGGGGAGAAAGAGGGGAAGGGGGGGAGAAAGAGGGGAAGGGGGGGAGAAAGAGGGGAAGGGGGGAGAAAGAGGGGAAGGGGGGAGAAAGAGGGGAAGGGGGGAGAAAGAGGGGAAGGGGGGAGAAAGAGGGGAAGGGGGGGAGAAAGAGGGGAAGGGGGGGAGAAAGAGGGGAAGGGGGGGAGAAAGAGGGGAAGGGGGGGAGAAAGAGGGGAAGGGGGGGAGAAAGAGGGGGAGAAAGAGGGGAAGGGGGGGAGAAAGAGGGGAAGGGGGGGAGAAAGAGGGGAAGGGGGGGAGAAAGAGGGGAAGGGGGGGAGAAAGAGGGGAAGGGGGGGAGAAAGAGGGGAAGGGGGGGAGAAAGAGGGGAAGGGGGGGAGAAAGAGGGGAAGGGGGGGAGAAAGAGGGGAAGGGGGGGAGAAAGAGGGGAAGGGGGGAGAAAGAGGGGAAAGGGGGGAGAAAGAGGGGAAGGGGGGGAGAAAGAGGGGAAGGGGGAGAAAGAGGGGAAGGGGGGAGAAAGAGGGGAAGGGGGGAGAAAGAGGGGAAGGGGGGAGAAAGAGGGGAAGAGAAAGAGGGGAAGGGGGGGAGAAAGAGGGGAAGGGGGAGAAAGAGGGGAAGGGGGAGAAAGAGGGGAAGGGGGGAGAAAGAGGGGAAGAAAGAGGGGATGGGGGGGGAGAAAGATGGGAAGGGGGTGAGAAAGAGGGGAAGGGGGTGAGAAAGAGGGGAAGGGGGTGAGAAAGAGGGGAAGGGGGGAGAAAGAGGGGAAGGGGGGAGAAAGAGGGGAAGGGGGGAGAAAGAGGGGAAGGGGGGAGAAAGAGGGGAAGTGGGGGAGAAAGAGGGGAGAAAGAGGGGAAGGGGGAGAAAGAGGGGAAGGGGGAGAAAGAGGGGAAGGGGGAGAAAGAGGGGAAGGGGGGGAGAAAGAGGGGAAGGGGGGGAGAAAGAGGGGAAGGGGGGCAGAAAGAGGGGAAGGGGGGCAGAAAGAGGGGAAGGGGGCAGAAAGAGGGGAAGGGGGGAGAAAGAGGGGAAGGGGGAGAAAGAGGGGAAGGGGGAGAAAGAGGGGAAGGGGGAGAAAGAGGGGAAGGGGGGGAGAAAGAGGGGAAGGGGGGAGAGAAAGAGGGGAAGGGGGGAGAGAAAGAGGGGAAGGGGGGAGAGAAAGAGGGGAAGGGGGGAGAGAAAGAGGGGAAGGGGGGGGAGAAGGGAAAGGGATCTGAGCAAGTGCAAGTGCAAGTGCCAACATGCAGGAGTGCCACCCCTCCAGTAGGGGCTGTTGGCCCTTTAACCAGCACCAGACTGACATTGCAGAGGGGCTGCTGTCACAGCCCCTGGTTTAGAGTGGGGCCTGGCAGAGGCAGGATGAGCGACCACTTTGTGCAGAGGGCTTCGGATTACCAAACAATCCAGGAGAAAACCCTTTCTGTTCAACAGCCCTGACAATAAAGACAGAACCTTGCGTGTGGATGGGGGGAGTGTGTGTCAGGTCCTGCCCTCGCCCAGTCAACACTTGCTGCAGTTACAGCAACATCTTCCTTCAAATTAGGAAGTGGTTGAACATTAGGTACATGAGCACAGGACCCGCCTGCCTGTCGCACACTGTCTGCTGGGTGTAACGGTTCTTCAACACAGGATACAGGTTCAGCACCTGTGTGTCTTTCATCCCCCTAACCCCACCCACCCCTACCTCCTGCACCTCAGGTAGCAGTTCATCGCCTCAGCACGGGGGTTTTAAAGGGACAGGCCGTGTCACGATTTTGACGGTTAGGTTGGTAGCTTTGAGCTTCACCCATTGGTCTGGTTGGTAACTGGCCCTCCTGGGGCAGTGCTGATCCCTACAGGCCAGGAAAGCCCCCTGCTCGGACGCTGAATTGGTTGATCTCATGAGGGCGACACGGAGGGTAGCACAATGGAACTCTGGGCTCCTGACCACTGCAACGTTCACCTGCATCGGTGTTGGGCGGGGGTGAGGGGGGGGGCAGGTCCGGTTTGGCTGCAAGGCCCCTCACCCAACCAATCACGCAGGGCGATCTTCCCTCCCGTGGCCCCCGGCTCTTCCCCCACGCCCTCTGTCTCTCCGCCATTCAATGAGATCATGGCCGATCTACTCCTACTCTACTTTCCTGCACTGTCACCATATCCCTTGATCTCCTTAATATTCAAAAAGCTACCGATCTGTCCTGAATATACCAGTCCCACCCACCCTTTCCTCCAACCACTGTCTGTCCCACCTGTGACAGAGACTGTAATTCCCATATTGGACTGTTCAGTCACCTAAGAACTCATTTTTGGAGTGGAAGCAAGTCTTCCTCAATTTCGAGGGACTGCTGATGATGATGATGAGGCCGTGAATTCCAGATCCTAGCCATCCGCTGCGTACAGATGTTTTTCTTCGTGTCGCCTTTGGTTCTTCTGCCAATCACCTTAAATCTGTGTCCTCTGGTTCTCGACACTTTCATCAATGGGAACAGTTCCTCTCTATCTACTCTGTCCAAACCCTCATGATTTTGAGCACCTTGATCAAACCTCCTCTCAACTTTCTTTGCTCTAAAGAAAACAACCCCAGCTTAACTGAAGTCCCTCATTCTCGTACAACTTTTCTGCACCCTCTCTAAGGCCTTCACATCCTTCCTAAAGTATAACGCCCATTCAATGAGATCATGGCTGATCTTCTACCTCAACTCCACTTGCCCGATATCCCCATATCCCTTGATTCCCTTTATATTCAAAAATCTGTCGATCTCTGTCTTGAATATACTCAACGACTGAGCCTCCACAGCCCTCTGGGGTAGAGAATTACAGAGATTCACCACCCTCTGAGTGAAGAAGTTTCTCCTCATCTCAGTCCTAAATGGCCGACCCCTTATTCAGAGGGCAGTTAAGAGTCAACCACATTGCTGTGGGTCTGGAGTCACATATAGGCCAGACCAGGTAAGGACAGCAGATTTCCTTCCCTGGAGGACAACAGTGAACCAGATGGGTTTTTAACAACAATCTGGTAGTTTCATGGCCACCATTACTGATACTAGCTTTTTATTCCAGATTTCTCTCTCAACGGGAGGCCCACCTCCTTCGCTGCAGGCTACCTGCTCAATGCATTTACTTTCTACGTATGTGAAGGGCAAATAGCGTTGCGGTTCAGTGCTACTGAAGCCAGGGATAGCAAGCACACGTCTCCTGCTTGTATAACTCAACACCAAACTACCTTGGAAGGGTTTGGAGTGAAGCCTTGGCCTTCTTCCGGGCTTCCACTCCACACCTCGGGCTCAGCTTGCCAAAAGCAGGAAAAGCCAGACATCCTGACCCTTGCCCTCTGAACCCTGCCCTCGCTGCTCCGTCACACCAAGGGGGCAGGGGGACAGAAAGCAGTGGTTATATTACTGCCAGAAAAGGTGTGGGCCCAGGGACAGCACGGGCCAGCCCACACTGCGATACGAGGGACCGTCTATGATGATGATGCTCTCATAATGCAGAGAATGGGAGCTCAAAGCCCACACTGGCAGATTGTGAATTTGAAATCAAGGTTTTTAAAAATCTGGAAATAAAAAGCTGGGATCAGTAGAAATGACCATGAAGCTGTCAGATTGTTAAAAACCCAACGGGTTCACGAATGTCCTTTAGGGAAGGAACCCTGTTGTCCCAACTGGGCCTGGTCTATAGAGGTGGGGGGCATTTAACTGCCCTCTGAAACGGCCTAGCAAGACACACAGTTGTATACAACTTTGAGGGAAACGAGGGATGGGAATAAATGCCAGCCTTGTTCATAACGGATAATAAATGACACAACTTGTGTTCACATAGCACCTTTAACGTAGTGAAACGTCCCAAGGTGCTTCACACGAGCACTGAGATTTGTTTTTTAAAGCCTGGGTTGAAGTCCTTCCTCAGATAACCACCGTTACCAAGAAACATCACGGTTTCCTCCCCAGAAACCCAATCTGCCCATGACGAGACGTGGACCAGACTGCCGGAAAGCCTGTCATTCTAAGGCAAGTAAGTCTCGGCAAGCATCGCCAACTGACCCACTCCGACTTGGGCCCAGAAAAACGGTCTGACTTAGGGACCAAGAGAGACAGAGGGTGTGGGGGAAGGGCCGGGGGTCACAGGAGGGATGATCAATCACCCTGCGTGATTGGTCAGGTAAGGGTTCGGATATGGCGAGACCTATGATGCAGGACAGGCCCTTTTCCCTGCACCGGGTCGATCCACCAGGATGTACTGCACGCTGTGCCAGATGGCTGCCATGGGGACGGCCACCACACCCCCCCACTCTCACCCTCAGAAGATAACGTCATCATGGCAGGCTGCCAGCAGGCCGCCACCAGGATAGACCTGGTACCAACCGCCCCTGCGTCAGCTGGAGTGACAAGACACGATGACGGGTCAATCAGTTAGGGTCGCGGGACCGAGCGCTGCCTCGGAAACCGGAGCGGGGCCACAGGACGCCGGGTGCCAACAGAAACACAAAGGTGAGGAGAATGCGTCTCTGTACGCACGGACACAGGCGGCGGTCGGGAAGAGGAGCTGGCTCGAGTGTGCTGCCCCTGCACTCAAACAACCCGTGGACAGTGCATGAAGAATACGAACTGACACTCGCGGCACCCAGCGAGTCGGCACCTTCACCTCAGGACACGGACCATCTAACTGGAAGGCGCTACGTTAAAGTTGCTATAGAATTATAAGTTTTTGTTGCAGTCACAGGATACGACAATGGGGTTGTTGACAATTTAGAGACCGAGGTGGTGGTGAGGTAGAGCTGGGTGTCAGCAGTGTACACGTGGAACCTGATGTTTTTGGATGCAACCTGTAGATGAGAAATAGGAGGGGGCCAGGGATAGATCCTTGGGGGACACCAGAGGTAACGATGTGGGGGTGGGAAGAGAAGCCATTGCAGGTGATTCTCTGACTACGATTAGATAGATAAGAATGGAACCAGGCGAGTGCAGTCCCACCCAGCTGGATGACGGTGGAGAGGCTTTGGAGAAGGATGGAGTGGTGAACCGTGTCAAAGGCTGCAGACAAGCCAAGAAGGACGGGGAGGGATAGTTTGCCTTTGTCACAGTCACAAAGGATGTCATTTGTGACTTCAATCAGAGCCGTTTCTATACAGTGGTGGGAGGGGAAACTGGATTGGAGGCATTCAAACATGGAGTTCCGGGAAAGATAGGCACGGATTTTGGAGGCGACAACACATTCAAGGAGTTTGCAAGGACGGAGGTCAAGGCCTGTTTTTTCGAGGAGGGGATGATGACAGCAGATTTGAGGGTGAAGGGGACAGTACCCAAGGAGAGAGAAGCATGAACAATGTCAGCTAACTATTGTGCCGTGCAGCTTATCCTGTTCAGCTTTGGTGTGTACCATCTGCAAAGTTGGCTAATCTGCTCGTGACTCCAAGTGCCAGTGAAGCAGAGTTCAGACAAAATCTCCCAACTGCTTCAGCCTTCTCACAACAAACGGGAGCAGATAGCAGTAAAAAAAACTAACTCACCCACTGACAGTGCGGATTTGATTGGTACAAAGGAGGTAGTGGGGTTGGATAAAGACGTGCTGCTGTCCAATGAGGCTGAAGATTCTAGCGGCTGCGTTTCCATGGTTACGGTCTGAGTGGCAGGCGTTGGCACCAGATTGAGGGGCTCCAGGCTTAAGACACTGCTGGTGTTGCTGTGGGATTCCTGCACTGAGGCACTCGGCACTATGGGGCAGAGGGAGGGGAGGAAATGAACAGTATTAGTAGCCACAGCAAAACAAACCTTTCCCAAGCCCAACAGAACCCGAGTTGGCAGCTCCTGCCCGTGGTGTTCAATGCACTGTGACAGGGCCTTCTGTACAAGTGACTGCCTGAAGGAGGGCCGGATACCAGCCAGATAGTTGATTGTAGGTCACAGCGCGTTCAAAGGGCATCACCACCCTCATTCCACACATACCACTGATAACTAGGCTTCCTGTTCAACTTATATTTTAATGAAATCCCCCAAACCTGTTTTTCCCTGTCTGGAAAAACCCTTGTAAAAGGCAAGAACAGGCAGCGAGGGGGAGGGGGAGGGGAGAGGCAGAGGCGGAGGGGACGGAGGCAGAGGCAGAGGCGGAGGCGGAGGGGACGGAGGCAGAGGCAGAGGCGGAGGGGACGGAGGCAGAGGCAGAGGCGGAGGGGACGGAGGGAGGGGAGAGGCGGAGGGGACGGAGGGAGGGGAGAGGCGGAGGGGACGGAGGGAGGGGAGAGGCGGAGGGGACGGAGGGAGGGGAGAGGCGGAGGGGACGGAGGGAGGGGAGAGGCGGAGGGGACGGAGGGAGGGGAGAGGCGGAGGGGACGGAGGGAGGGGAGAGGCGGAGGGGACGGAGGGAGGGGAGAGGCGGAGGGGACGGAGGGAGGGGAGAGGCGGAGGGGACGGAGGGAGGGGAGAGGCGGAGGGGACGGAGGGAGGGGAGAGGCGGAGGGGACGGAGGGAGGGGAGAGGCGGAGGGAGGGGAGAGGCGGAGGGAGGGGAGAGGCGGAGGGAGGGGAGAGGCGGAGGGGACGGAGGGAGGGGAGAGGCGGAGGGGACGGAGGGAGGGGAGAGGCGGAGGGGACGGAGGGAGGGGAGAGGCGGAGGGGACGGAGGGAGGGGAGAGGCGGAGGGGACGGAGGGAGGGGAGGGGAGGGGCGGAGGGGACGGAGGGAGGGGAGGGGCGGAGGGGACGGAGGGAGGGGAGAGGCGGAGGGGACGGAGGGAGGGGAGAGGCGGAGGGAGGGGAGAGGACGGAGGGAGGGGAGAGGCGGAGGGGACGGAGGGAGGGGAGAGGCGGAGGGGACGGAGGGAGGGGAGAGGCGGAGGGGACGGAGGGAGGGGAGAGGCGGAGGGGACGGAGGGAGGGGAGAGGCGAGGGGACGGAGGGAGGGGAGAGGCGGAGGGGACGGAGGGAGGGGAGAGGCGGAGGGGACGGAGGGAGGGGAGAGGCGGAGGGGACGGAGGGAGGGGAGAGGCGGAGGGGACGGAGGGAGGGGAGAGGCGGAGGGGACGGAGGGAGGGGAGAGGCGGAGGGGACGGAGGGAGGGGAGAGGCGGAGGGGACGGAGGGAGGGGAGAGGCGGAGGGGACGGAGGGAGGGGAGAGGCGGAGGGGACGGAGGGAGGGGAGAGGCGGAGGGGACGGAGGGAGGGGAGAGGCGGAGGGGACGGAGGGAGGGGAGAGGCGGAGGGGACGGAGGGAGGGGAGAGGCGGAGGGGACGGAGGGAGGGGAGAGGCGGAGGGGACGGAGGGAGGGGAGAGGCGGAGGGGACGGAGGGAGGGGAGAGGCGGAGGGGACGGAGGGAGGGGAGAGGCGGAGGGGACGGAGGGAGGGGAGAGGCGGAGGGGACGGAGGGAGGGGAGAGGCGGAGGGGACGGAGGGAGGGGAGAGGCGGAGGGGACGGAGGGAGGGGAGAGGCGGAGGGGACGGAGGGAGGGGAGAGGCGGAGGGGACGGAGGGAGGGGAGAGGCGGAGGGGACGGAGGGAGGGGAGAGGCGGAGGGGACGGAGGGAGGGGAGAGGCGGAGGGGACGGAGGGAGGGGAGAGGCGGAGGGGACGGAGGGAGGGGAGAGGCGGAGGGGACGGAGGGAGGGGAGAGGCGGAGGGGACGGAGGGAGGGGAGAGGCGGAGGGGACGGAGGGAGGGGAGAGGCGGAGGGGACGGAGGGAGGGGAGAGGCGGAGGGGACGGAGGGAGGGGAGAGGCGGAGGGAGGGGAGAGGCGGAGGGGAAGGAGGGAGGGGAGAGGCGGAGGGGACGGAGGGAGGGGAGAGGCGGAGGGAGGGAGAGGCGGAGGGGGAGGGAGGGAGAGGCGGAGGGGAAAGGAGGGAGAGGCGGAGGGGGTGGGAGGGAGAGGCGGAGGGGGAGGGAGGGAGAGGCGGTTGGGAAAGGAGGGAGAGGCAGATGGGAAAGGAGGGAGAGGCGGAGGGGGAGGGAGGGAGAGGCGGAGGGAGGTAGAGGCAGAGGGAGGGAGCGGCAGTGGGAGGAAGAGAGAGGCATAGGAGAGGGAGAGGCATAGGAGAGGCAGAGGGAGGGAGGGAGAGGCATAGGAGAGGCAGAGGGAGGGAGGGAGAGGCATAGGGAGGGAGAGGCAGAGGGAGGGAGGGAGGGAGGACAATGTTTAATCAATGGAATGACACACACTCCAAACTTCCTGCATCCACCAGATTTCATTGGTGAGATGTGTATTTTATTCGAAAGAAATTAAAACTCTAATGGTGCAATGCACATGTGTGTTGCCTGGCAGCCAGTGCCATGTGTGATAGGAACGTCTAG
>NC_091989.1:96240756-96268695 GCF_044704955.1 Pristiophorus japonicus | reverse complement strand
TTCACGGGTTCAATTCCCTGAGCTGTGCTGAGTTACTCCCAGGGGGGCGGGTAATTGTACCCCTGGTCGGGGGGGGGGGGGGGGGGAAAGGGAAAGAGAGGTAATCGTACCCCGGGTCGAGGGGGGAGGGGGGGGGGGAAAGAATAATCGTACTCCGGGTCGAGGGGGAGGGTAATTGTACCCCTGGTCGGGGGGGGGGGGGGGGGGGAGGAGAGAGGAAATCGTACCCCGTGTCGGGGGGGAGGGGGGATAATCATACCCTGGGTCAAGGGGGGTGGGGGGATAATTGTACCCCGGGTTAAGGGGGGGGTGGGAGGATTGTACCACTCACGGCCTCGCTGTGCTAGCCTTGGAATTGCAGGAGTATGTTTCACCCAGGCTTTGAGAGATTGTGGGCAGGTATTGTGGGGTATATTGGCACTGTGTACCATCCCCCAGAGTGCCGGTGCAAGCGGCTGGCTCTCTGCCTGCTCCGCACCGAGTACTGGTGCATGAAAAAGAGGTATCCTTGGGTGTTCTGCAGTCCCACTTCCCCCTGTCAACAGCGAGGGAGCTTTGTTCTATTCATGTTCTCCCGACAGGAAGTAAAAATGGCCTTGGAGGGTCAAAGGTGAAGGAATGCTCGGGGTGTCATGAATGGAGTTGGCTATTCCACTCCCCTGGAACCTGTGACACCCCCTTATTACTTCTTCACCTTTGACCCTCGGAAGCCATTGTAACTTCTGTTAACGTTGCGAACACCCATAATTAAAGGTGAATTATCTGCAGTTTAGAATTTCCATAATTGCTTCAACACGGCATTTTTCTCCTTGAAGAGGTGGGATTTATTTGAATAAGCTGCTTACTGACGGTCGAACTTCTTGCAATATTCACTTCCCCCGCTCCCCTCCGCTGGAGGTGCCCTGGGCTGTTACCTGGGTAAAGTTGAGAGGAAGTCTGGCCTGTTCTCAGGCCTGTTGCTCAGAAGTATGCCAGGGCAGCTCGGGCAGCTTCCCAGTCTAACTTTGCCGATTTTACCCCTCACCCCCTTCCCCTTGCCTCTCTCCTCCGATTGATGCTTGGGTTACGGTTCAAAGGGCCGAGCTAGCTCACCGATACATCGGCATTGAGCAGCTGCCCTTGACGTGTGAACAATGTACGCTGCGGACTACTGGGCTGAGTAGGGATTTTCAGCGGAGCCCAATTCCGCTGTGGACTCCGTTATATACTGCAGGCCAGGAGTCGGGCGAGAGGGTGGCTAACTGGGCTAGCAGGGGTCACTGGAGCAGGAACCCTGGCTGAGTTGATCAATTTTTATCTCCTCTCCCTAGCCCAGGGATGCAGATAAAACTGCAGACCTCACACTGTCTTGTCTCTATCCCCCCCTCCCCCTGCCCCCCCCCACTAGCTAAGATCAGTCAAAGTAACCATGGAACTTTCAGGAGTGTCATAAAAACCCAATCGGTTCACTAACATCCGTTATGGAACAAAACCTCTCCTTGGCCGTTCTGGTCGATATGTAACTCTCGGCCCACATCGACATGGTTAATTCTTAGTTTCCCTCTGAAGTAGCCTGGCAAGTCACACAGAATGACTAAAAAGAATAACCACCCCCTCCCCTCCTTAACAGCACTGTGGGAGCACCTTTGCCACACTGACTGCAGCGGTTCAAGATGGAGGCTCGTCGCCACCTTCTCAGGGTGACTGGGGATGGGCAAGTTCAGCGCTTGTCTCACCAGTGTTTCTCCCCACACTTGCCCTCTGTCAAAGTGGTGAGTTACGTCGGGTACAGTTGGCGCTGCCCTGGCAGCCTTCCGCCACCCCATCCAAATTGGCCACTCGTCGTCCAGGCGGTGAACGACGGGGGGGCTATTCCACTGGAGAGGCATCATGATTGAGCGGGAGCCGGTGCTGGCCTGTAATCGTCACGCTCCAGCCGCTGCCACACCTGGGATCAGCCCCCTTGGAGCAGGAGCAGGAATCCGAGCCACCGTCTTGTGCTCCACCTGCTTCTGTGCCACACTGAGCAGTGCCGTGATCCAGTGAGCCGTTTGGGTGCTTGGGTTTCAGGTTTCACTTAAAATTATGCCCCGCGCTCCCCAGCACAATCTGAGTTACAAATGATTCAGAAGCCCCACGTGGCATGAGGGGCATGTTTCCTTCTGCTTGACCCTTTATCCTCCTCTCTACTTTCAGAAATGAGCAGAGGAAAATTTAGTGAAGGACTCTTTGGGGGGAAAATTGCATTCTAGGTTTTAGTTGAGCCCCAGCCCAGAGGCTTGAGCTGTGGGCTGACACTCCACTGCAGTACAGAGGGGGCGCCGCACTGTTTGGGGGGTGGAGGGGGGTGCCGCACTGTTGGGATGGGCCGTTATTCCGAGGTTCTGTCTCCCTGTTCCAGTGGTTCGGGTGGATGTGCGAGATCTGGTTCCACTATTCAGAGATGGGCAGGGTGACCTGGCTGCCTTCCAGCCAACAGTGACCACCAAAAACAGCCCAACAGCCCACTCCTCTCTCTCGTTCTTTGCCCGCACAATGTTTGCCTACGTAAGTCATTCCACACCCCCAAAAATTCCTTGTGTTTAAGTAGTGATTTTTCCAAAACTCAGCAGCCCATTACCAAATTCGCACCAAGTCCCGCTCACCCATCACCCCTGTGCTCGCCGACCTACATTGGTTCCCGGTTAAGCAACGCCTCGATTTCAAAGTTCTCATCCTTGTTTACAAATCCCTCCATGACTTCACCCCTCCCTATCTCTGTAATATACTCCAGCCTCACAACCCCCCCGAAATGTCTGCGCTCCTCTAATTCTGCCCTCCTGAACATCCCTGATTGTAATCACTCAACTATCGGTGGCCGTGCCTTCAGTGGCCTGTGCCCTAAGCTCTGGATCTCCCTCCTAAACCTCTCCGCCTCTCTACCTCTCTTTCTTTAAGACGCTCCTTAAAATCTACTTCTTTGACCAAGCTTTTGGTCATCTGTAATTTCTTCTCGTGTGGCTCGGTGTCAAATTTATTTGTTTTGTCTTATAACACTCCCGTGAAGCGCCTTGGAAAATTTTACTACGTTAAAGGCGCTATATAAATAAAAGTTGTTGCTGCTTTGGAATAGAAACATAAAAAATAGATGCAGGAGTAGGCCATTCGGCCCTTCGAGCCTGCACAGCTATTCAGTATGATCATGGCTGATCATGCAACTTCAGCACCCCACTCCTGCCTTCTCTCCATACCCCCTGATCCCCTTAGCTGTAAGGGTCGCATCTAACTCCCTTTTGAATATAACCAGCGAACTGGAATCAACAACTTTCTGTGGTAGAGAATTCCATAGGTTCACAATTCTCTGGGTGAAAAAGTTTCTCCTCATCTCGGTCCTATATGGCTTACACCTTATCCTTAGACTGTGACCCCTGGTTCTGGACTTCCCCAGCATCTAACCTGTTCCGTCCCGTCATAATTTTATATGTTTCTATGAGATCCCCTCTCATTCTTCTAAATTCCAGTGAATACAGGCCTAGCTGATCCATTCTTTCTTCATGTCAGTTTTGCCATCCCGGGAATTAGTCTGGTGAACCTTCGCTGCACTCCCTCAATAGCAAGCACGTCCTTCCTCAGATTAGGAGACCAAAACTGCACACAATACTCAAGGTGTGGTCTCACCTGTACAACTGCAGTAAGATCTCCCTGTTCCTGTACTCAAATCATCTTGCTATGAAGGCCAGCATGCCATGTGCTTTCTTTACTGCCTGCTGTATCTGCATGCCTACCTTCAGTGACTGATGTACCATGACACCCAGGTCTTGTTTCACCACCCCTTTTCCTAATCTGTCACCATTCAGATAATCTACCTTCCTGTTTTTGCCACCAAAGTGGATAACCTCACATTTATCCACATTATACTGCATCTGCCATGTCACCTAACCTGTCCAAGTCACCCTGCAGCTGCTTAGCATCCTCCTCACAGTTCACACTGCCACCCAGCTTAGTGTCATCTGCAGACTTGGAGATATTGCATTCAATTCCTTCGTCCAAATCATTAATGTATATTGTAAATAGCTGGGGTCCCAGCACTGAACCCTGCGGTACCCCACTAGTTACTGCCTGCCATTCTGAAAAGGACCCGTTTATTCCCACTCTTTGCTTTCCTGTCTGCCAACTCTTTTTCTATCCACGTCAATACATTACCCCCAATACCATGTGCCTTAATTTTGCACACTAATCTCTTGCGTGGGACCTTGTCAAAAGCCTTTTGAAAGTCCAAATACACCACATCCACTGGTTCCCCCTTATCCACACTATTAGTTACATCCTCAAAAAACTTGAAGTTTTGTCGAGCATGATTTCCCTTTCATAAATCCATGCTGACTTGGACTGATCCTGTCACTGCTTTTCAAATGTGCTGCTATTACATCTTTAATAATTGATTCCAGCATTTTCTGCACCACTGATGTCAGGCTAACCGGTCTATAATTCCCTGTTTTCTCTCCCTCCTTTTTTTAAAAGTGGAGTTACATTAGCTACCCTCCAATCCATAGCTACTGATCCAGAATCCATGGAATTTTAGAAAATGACCACCAATGCATATACTATTTCTAGGGCTATTTCCTTATGTACTCTGGGATGCAGACGATCAGGCATCCCAGTTTCCCGAACACCATTTCCTGACTAATAGGATTTCCCTCAGTTCCTCCTCCTCGTTAAACCCTCGGTCCCCTAGTATTTTTGGGAGGTTATTTGTGTCTTCCTTAGTGAAGACCAAACCAAATTATTTGTTCAATTGGTCTGCCATTTCTTTGTTCCCCATTATGAATTCACCTGATTCTGACTGCAAGGGACCTACATTAGTCTTCACTAATCTTTTTCTCTTCACATATCTATAGAAGCTTTTGCAGTCAGTTTTTATGTTCCTTGCCAGCTTACTCTCATACTCTGTTTTCCCCCTCCTAATTAAACCCTTAGTCCTCCTCTGCTGAATTCTAAATTTCTCCCAGTCCTTAAGTTTGCTGCTTCTGGTCAATTTTTATGCCTCTTCCTTGGATTTAACACGATCCCTAATTTCCTTTGTTAGCCACGGATGAGCTACCTTCCCTGTTATATTTATGCCAGACAGGGATGTACAATTGTTGTAGTTCATCCATGTGATCTTTAAATGTCTGCCATTGCCTATCTACCGTCAACCCTTTAAATATCCTTTGCCCGTCTATCCTAGCCAATTCACGTCATACCATCGAAGTTATCTTTCTTTAAGTTCAGGACCCTAGAATCTGAATTAACTGTGTCTCTCTCCATCTTAATGAAGAATTCTACCATATTATGGTCACTCTTCCCCAAGGAGTCACGCACGACCAGGTTGCTAATTAATCCTCTCTCGTTAAACAAGACCCAGTCTAGGATGGCCTGCTCTCTAGTTGGTTCCTCGCCATATTGGTCTAGAAAACCATCTCTTATACACGCCAGGAAATCCTCTTCCACAGTATTACTACTAGTTTGGTTAGCCCAATCAATATGTAGGTTAAAGTCACTCATGATAACTGCTGTACCCTTATTGCACATGCCCCTAATTTCCTGTTTGATGCCATCCCCAACCTCCCTGCTACTGTTTGGTGATCTGTTCACAAACGTTTTCTGCCCTTTAGTGTTTCGCAGCTCCACCCATCTAGATTCCACATCATCCAAGCTAATGTCCTTCCTCACTATTGCGTTAACCTCCTCTTTAACCATTAACATTACCCCACCTCCTTTTCCCTCCTGTCTATCCTTCCTAAATATTGAATACCCCTGGAAGTTGAGTTCCCAGCCTTGGTCACCCTGGAGCCATGTCTCCGTAATCCCAATTACATCATACCCATTAACAGCTATCTGTGCAGTTAATTCGTCCACCTTATTACGAACGTTGCTCGGATGGAGACTCAGAGACTTCAGGCTTGTTTTTTTAACACTCTTTGTCCTTTTAGAATTATGTTGTAATGTGGCCCTTTTTGATTTTTGTCCTTGATTTCTCTGCCCCCCACTCTTGCTTTTCTCCTTCCTAGCTTTTGCTCTGCCCCCTTTTTACTTCCCTCTGCCTCCCTGCATAGGTTCCCATCCCCCTGCCATATTAGTTTAACCCCTCCCCAACAGCACTAGCAAACACTCCTCCTAGGACATTGGTTCTGGTCCTGCCCAGACCGTCTGGTTTGTACTGGTCCCACCTCCCCCAGAACCAGTTCCAATGCTCCAGGAATTTGAATCCCTCCCCCTTGCACCATTCCTCAAGCCACGTATTCATCTGAACTATCCTGCAATTCCTACTCTGACTAGCACGTGGCACTGTTGCAATCTTGAGATTACTACCTTTTGAGATCCTACTTTTTAATTTAACTCCTAGCTCCCTAAATTCAGCTTGTTGGACTTCATCCCGTTTTTTACTTATATTGTTGGTATCTATATGCATCACGACAGCTGGCTGTTCCCCCTCCCCCTCCAGAATGCACTGCAGCCGCTCCGAGACATCCTTGACCCTTGCACCAGAGAGGCAACATACCATCCTGGAGTCTCGTTTGCGGCCGCAGAAACGCCTATATCTTCGTCTTACAATAGAATCCCCTATCACTATTCTGTGCAGCAGAGCCACCCATGGTGCCATGAACTTGGCTGCTGCTGCCTTCCCCTGATGAGTCATCTCCCCCAACAGTACCCAAAACAGTGTATCTGTTTGGAGGGAGATGACCTCAGGGGACCCCTGCACTACCTTCCTTCCACTGCTCTGCCTGATGGTCACCCATTCCCTATCTGCCTGAGTAACCTTTACCTACGGTGTGACTAACTCACTAAACGTGCTATTCACGACATCCTTAGCATCGCGGATGCTCCAGAGTGAGTCCATGCGCAGATCCAGTGCCGCAATGCGGTCTGTCAGGAGCTGCAGCTGGACGTGCTTCCTGCACACATAGTAGTCAGGGACACTGGTTGCGTTCCTGACTTCCCACATGACACGGGTCTGGGCTCTCCTGCCATGACTTAACCCTTAGATTAACTTAATTTGGCAACAATGCCAAAGGTTTCCTACTGATGAGAAAAGAAGAAAAAGATCCAAATACTCACCAGTCCACCAGCCAATCACTTGCCCGCTTGGCTGTGATGTCACACTTCGATTTATTTTTACTTCTTTGTTTACCTTCTGCCCCTGCACCAGCCGCTCCTCGAACTCCTGCTGGCTGCTCCTGTGGCCGCTCCCCAATGGTCGCGCCCTTTTATGGGCCTCTCCGATTGCCACTGGCTGCTCCTGTGGCTACTCCCCAATGGTCGCACCCTTTTATGGGTCTCTCCGATGGCCGCTTGCGAGAAATTGCACAAGTGGTCATTTAATACCAGCGCGTCTTTTCAATGGAGGCTGATGTTTGGCCAGTCGGAGGTTCGCGTTTCTTTCTGCCTGTGTGCAGTCCTGCCCACTCTCGGGTGAAGATTTGCCGATTAATATGCGTGGTTACGAGCTGGAGATATGCAGTGTCAGCCACTCATGGCTTGCTGGATGGATTTTGGGGTGGGAGTGGAATAGATTTCAGCATGTGCTAGATCTGGCCTAGTCTGGCTTGGACAAGAGTAACAGTGACAGCCATGGAGAAGTCTGGCTCAGTCACATGCTGCTGTAGTAGCTGAAATAGGATGTGCAATTCTTCTGACTCAGCAGATAGGTAGCGGTCAAGGCAGAAGAACTTGTAGTTACTTTACAGGTGTAATAGTCCATGGTTGAGCTGTTCCTGCAATGATCTCTGGGGAAATGTGCCCACTGATTTGTTGCCGATGTGTGAAGTTTTTTTTTAAGCCAAAGGTTCAAGTTGTGGAAGCTGTACTGAAAGTAAGCTGTCAGGTGACCTTTCACCTTTGGGACCAAAGTTCAGGTCCGTCCCAGTGCTGGGCTGACGCTCCCGTCTGTCAGCTGATGAAACGAGGTTGGGCAGTCTCGCTACAGTTTCAGTGGGCACCAAGATGGCAGCGTCGTTTGGACTGTCGCGGTGGCTCTTGTGGGAAATGGAATCCACCTCTGTGTTTTCAGACTCTTCCAGCCTCATGCCCCTGAAAGGTGAACCCTGATTGGTGGGAAATTGCTGCTCCTTGATTGGTGAATTTAAACCAATCAGGAAGTAGCTTTTTGAATTCCCAGGGTCCAGGGGAATTGAACCAGTCAGGTGGGGAGGATATGCCTTGGACTCCCAGTATACTGTGACAATAGGGGGCTGTGCTTCTGTCAAAAGCATTTCTCTGTCCAGCTAAAGATGGTGGATGACTGAGCTGAAGTTAATTAACTGGGTGTCGGAGGGGTGCATGCCATCCTCCCAACACCACTAGTCCCAACTAAGTGTGAGAGATTCACCGGACTGTGGGGCGGGGGTCGAGGAGAAAACTAGCGGGAGGGTGGGGTGGTGTTGGGGTATGAGGGCAGTGGGCCCAGCAGATCTGCTGTGTGTTTTGTGGCAATGTTTTGTTACTCGTGATCTGACCTCGAACAACTCGCTGGGACGGTGCTGGGTGATTCCAGTTGGACAGGTTGTATTCCGGGCGGTGGGGAGTACTCCAAAATGGTCGAATGTGACACACCCGCCTCAGGTCCTGGTGCTGCCTTGTGGGCCTGTGTCTCTGATCGCGATACAGCAGGGCCCTCCACTCTGCAGTTACTTTGTGGGGGGGGTGGGTGTAGTTTGTATGGGGGGGGGGGGGGGGAATGAATTTTGTTTGGGGTGGGGCAGTGTGAATTTTCTAGGCGGGGTGCGAGCGTCTGGGGATTGTAGCTGACTCTAACGGCAATGACAAACAGCTGGGAGTTCCTGACGTCCACAGGCGTTCAGCAATGCGACCTGGAATCATGCTTAGTGAGGACACCTTCTCAGCGGCTGGCACTGAGGTAGGCCGTAGGCCCTGGTGCTGCCTCCAAGGTATGATCGGCTAACCCAGCACAGACCAGGGCTGAGGATCAGAAACCTTGCATCTGGATAAACCCGCCATGGCTCCATCTCAGAAGTCCAAAAAGTACCGAACTGTTCCACTTCTGCAGCTGCTTTTTTAAAAAAAGCGTGCGATCTCCTTTGGCTTTATTAATAGAGGAATACAGTACAAAAGCAAGGAAATTATGCTAAACCTTTTAAAGAACACTGGTTCGGTCCCACTTTTCTGGGCACCACACTTCAGGAAGGATGTCCAGGCCTTGGAGTGGGTGCGGAGGAGATTTACCAGAATGGTACCAGGGATGAGGAACTTCAGTTATGTGGAGAGACTGGAGAAGCTGGGATTGTTCTACTTAGAGCAGAGATGGTTAAGGGGAGATTTAATAGAGGTGTTCAAAATGATGAGTTTTCATGGAAGGAAAAACTGTTTCTAGCACCAGGAGGTTTCCGTAACCAGAGGACAAAGATTTAAGGTCATTGGCAAAAGAGCCAGAGGGGAGATGAGAATTTTTGAATGTACTGAGTTGTTGTGATCTGGAATGCACTGCCTGAAAGAGCGGTGGAAGCAGATTCAATAGTAACTTTTAAGTGGGAATTGGATAAATACTCAAATGAAATGTGCAGGGCTATGGTGGAAGAGCAAGGGAATGGGACTAATGGGATCGCGCTTTCAAAGAGCTTGCACAGGTACGAAGGGCAGAATGGCCTTCTGTTCTGTATGATTCTACAGGTTGATCTGAAGCTGGAGGGTGCGTTGTTGTTGAGTGAGCAATTGTTGTGCTGAGATCCGGTGATTGAATGGCTGAGCCAGGAATTCCCAAATGGAAGTCGGGACCCCGGGTGGGAGGAGGTTGTTGTTGGAAATCCTGCCACCCGGGGGAAAGGGTTTGCTCACCTGTGGACAGTGAGGTTAGGGAGGGTTTGCTCACTCACCTGTGGATAGGGAGGGTTTGCTCACTCGCCTGTGGACAGTGAGGTTAGGGAGGGTTTGCTCACTCGCCTGTGGACAGTGAGGTTAGGGGCTCACTCGCCTGTGGACAGTGAGGTTAGGGAGGGTTTGCTCACCTGTGGACAGTGAGGTTAGGGAGGGTTTGCTCACTCTCCTGTGGACAGTGAGGTTAGAGAGGGTTTGCTCACTCACCTGTGGACAGTGAGGTTAGGGAGGGTTTGGTTACTCACCTGTGGACAGTGAGGTTAGGGAGGGTTTGCTCACTCTCCTGTGGACAGTGAGGTTAGGGAGAGTTTGCTCACTCACCTGTGGACAGTGAGGTTAGGGAGGGTTTGCTCACTCGCCTGTGGACAGTGAGGTTAGGGAGGGTTTGCTCGCCTGTGGACAGTGAGGTTAGGGAGGGTTTGCTCACCTGTGGACAGTGAGGTTAGGGAGGGTTTGCTCACTCACCTGTGGACAGTGAGGTTAGGGAGGGTTTGGTTACTCACCTGTGGACAGTGAGGTTAGGGAGGGTTTGCTCACTCTCCTGTGGACAGTGAGGTTAGGGAGGGTTTGCTCACTCGCCTGTGGACAGTGAGGTTAGGGAGGGTTTGCTCACCTGTGGACAGTGAGGTTAGGGAGGGTTTGCTCACTCTCCTGTGGACAGTGAGGTTAGGGAGGGTTTGCTCACTCACCTGTGGACAGTGAGGTTAGGGAGGGTTTGCTCACTGACCTGTGGACAGTGAGGTTAGGGAGGGTTTGGTTACTCACCTGTGGACAGTGAGGTTAGGGAGGGTTTGCTCACTCTCCTGTGGACAGTGAGGTTAGGGAGGGTTTGCTCACTCACCTGTGGACAGTGAGGTTAGGGAGAGTTTGCTCACTCACCTGTGGACAGTGAGGTTAGGGAGGGTTTGCTCACTCACCTGTGGACAGTCAGGTTAGGGAGGGTTTGCTCACCTGTGGACTGAGGTTAGGGAGGGCTTGCTCACTCACCTGTGGACAGTGAGGTTAGGGAGGGTTTGCTCACCTGTGGACAGTGAGGTTCGGGAGGGTTTGCTCACTCTCCTGTGGACAGTGGGAAGGGGTGCAGCGAGGCGAGGCCTAGCTGCTCTCGGAGTTGTCCCACCTTCATCACCCGGACCTCCCCGTTTTCTGAGGCGATTGAGCTTCCGTGCATCTCCCTCCGTCTGCCAGCTGTGCCACTCCGAGGCCTCGGGTGGCCATTTTGCCCCTGATCCCCTGCCCCAGCAGTCTGTCGTTGATCGCAGCCCACAGACACATCTGATGGAGTGTGTGATTGTGTCAGTGGCTGATTGGACAGTAACAGGGCTCACTGTCATTTCACCCCTTCAGCGACCCAGATGTTCGTGTCTGGGTTTTCCCCAGTCAGGAGGGTTGGCTGATGTCAGCTCGCTTTCTGCATTTCGCTGATTTGTTTTTTGATGATTATTTGAGCCCCCTTTTTTTTTTGGAGGTGTGCTATTTACAACCGTGATTTCCGTCGTAGCGAATGCGTAGAGGTCCCTCTGCACAATGGAGCGGCTGTGTTCGGTCTCAGCTCACGGGCTTTTGGTCTTTGAGTCAGGAACATCTCCCAGCAATCATTGTTGAGTTAGCAAGCTCCAACGTGGCCTGGTGTTATTCTGAAGGAAAACTGGCAAAGAATTTGAAATGTGTCAAATTTGCACAGTATATTTGAATTTTATTTTGGTATATTTTCCTATCATGGGTCGTGCCATTTTAACCTGACATCCAGAAAGAAAGCTTAATCATAAAAAGAAAAGACTTGCATTAATTAGTTTGACGACCTCCGGATGTTCCAAAGCATTTTACGGCCAATGAAGTACTTTTGAAGTCACTGTTGTAATGTACAACAACTTGTATTTATATAGCACCTTTAACGTAGTAAAACGTCCCAATCCGCTTCACAGGAGTGTTATAAGACACACAAAAAATTTGACACTGAGCCACACAAGAAGAAATTACAGCAGGTGACCAAAAGCTTGGTCAAAGAGGTAGGTTTTAAGGAGTGTCTTAAAGGAGGAAAGTGAGGTAGAGAGGTTTAGGCAGGGAATTCCAGAGCTTGGGGCCCAAGCAACAGAAGGCACAGCCACCAATGGTTGAGCGATTATAATCAGGGATGCTCAAGTGGGCAGAATTTGAGGAGCGCAGACATGGCTGGGGGGGGGGGGTTGTGGGACTGGAGGAGATTACAGAGATAGGGAGGGGCGAGGCCATGGAGGGATTTGTAAACAAAGATGAGAATTTTGAAATCAAGGCATTGCTTAATTGGAAGCCAATGTAGGTCGGCGAGCACAGGGGTGATGGGTGAGCGGGACTTGTTGCGAGTTAGGACTCGGGCAGTTTTGGATGACCTCAAGTTTACGAAGGGTAGAATGTGGGAGGCCAACCAGGAGTGCGTTGGAATAGTCCAGTCTAGAGGTAACGGACATGGATGAGTGTTTCAGCAGCGGATGAACTGAGGCAGGGGCGGAGACGGGCAATGTTACGAAAGTGGAAACAGGCGGTTTTAGTTATGCCGCGGATATGTGGCCGGAAGCTCATTTCAGGATCAAATTTGACACCAAGGTAACGAACATTCTGGTTCAGCCGCAGATAGATGCTAGGGAGAGGGATGGAGTCAATGGCTAGGGAACGCAGTTTGTGGTGGGGGCTGAAAATAATGGCTTCGGTCTTCTCAATATTTAATTGAAGAACATTTCTGCTCATCCAGAACTGGATGTTGGACAAGCAGTCTGACAATTTAGAGACCGTGGAGGGGTCGAAAGAAGTGATGGTGAGGTAGAGCTGGGTGTCATCAGCGTACATCATCATCATCCTAGACAGGCCCTCAAAATCGAGGAAGACTTGCTTTCCCTCTAAAAGTGAGTCCTTAGGTGACAGAACAGTCCAATACGGGAATTACAGTCTCTGTCACAGGTGGGACAGATAGTGGTTGAAAGAAAGGGGTGGATGGGTCGGGAGCCTGGTTTGCTGCACGCTCCTTCCGCTGCCTGCGCTTGATTTTTGCATGCTCTCGGCGATGAGACTCGAGAAGCTCAACACCCTCTCGGATGCTCTTCCTCCACTTTGGGCGGTCTTTGACCAGGGACTCCCAGGTGCCAGTGGGGATGTTGCACTTTATCAGGGAGTCATTGAGGGTGACCTTGAAACGTTTCCTCTGCCCACGCTTGCTGTGTAGGAATTCCGAGTAGAGCTCTTGTGTCGGGCATGCATGAGGAAGATGTGGCCCGTCCAACGGAGCTGGTCGAGTGTGGTCAGTGCTTCAATGCTGGTAATGTTGGCCTGATGTTGGTGCGTCTATCCTCCCAGGGGATTTGCATGGTCCACGCCTCTGAGCCATATAGGAAGCTTGCGTCTGCGCACATTCAGAGGCCGAACTCTAAGCCGTCGTCAACATCTTCACCAAGGAGTACGAAAGCATGGGCCTTACACTAAACATCCATAAGACAAAGGTCCTCCACCAACCTGACCCCGCCACACAGCACTGCCCCTCCCCCCCCCCCCCCACCCCAGCCGTCATCAAAATTCGTGGACAACGTGGACCATTTTCCATAACTCGGGAGCCTACTATCAGCAAGGGCAGACATCGATGAAAAGGTCCAATACCGCCTTCAGTGCGCCAGCGCAGCCTTCGGTCACCTGAGAAAGAGAGTGTTTGAAGACCAGGATCTCAAATCTGGCATCAAGCTTATGGTCTGCAGGGCAGTAGTGATACCCGACCTCCTGTATGGCATCAGTGGACATATGGAAACTGACGCTGTGTTTTCAGATGATGTCGCCAAGAGGCAACATGTCGATGAGAAATAGGAGGGGGCCAGGGATAGATCTTTGGGGGACACCAGAGGTAACGATGCAGGGGTGGGAAGAGAAGCTGTTGCTTCTCTGGTTACGATTGTCTGAAACAAGGCAACCAATTTGTGCACAGCAAGCTCCACAACAGTAATGTGTCAATGACCTGAGACACACTTTTTTATAGTGATGTTGGTTGAGGGATAAATATTGGCCAGGACACGGAGAAGAACTCGCCTGTTCTTTGAATGCTGTGGGATGTTTTACATCCACCTGAGCGGACAGAAACATTGGAAATGTGTTAGCCAATTTGCGCACAGCAAGCTCCCACAAACAGCAATATGATAATGACCAGATAATCTGCTTTTGTCATGTTGATTGAGGGATAAATATTGGTCAGGACACCGGGGATAACTCCTGCTCTTCTTCGAAATAGTGCCATGGGAGCTTTTACGTCCACCCGAGAGAGCAAACAGGTCCTTGGCTTAACGTTTCATCCAAAAGACGACACTTCCAACAGTGCAGCTCTCCCTCGGTGCTGTACTGGAGTGTCAGCCTAAATTTTTGTGCTCACTTCTCTAGAGTAGGACTTGAACCCACAACCTCCTGACTCAGGGGTGAGAATGCTGTCCATGTGGTTCACTGCTGGTTACCTAGCAACCCTTTCTGGGGTTGCGGTGGGAGCCTTGAATCACAGGCCTGTGTCCCAGCCTGTCCTGGAGCACGGCAGTCTCGAGATACCATACACATGGCCGTGTTTTGCGTGGTGTATTTTTGGCTCTGCATTTCTCCCCTCTTCTCATGAAAGAAAGACTTGGATTTATATAGCGCCTTTCACGACCACCAGGCGTATCAAAGCACTTTACAGCCAATGAAGTACTTTTGGAGTGTAGACACTGTTGTAATGCAGGAAACGCAGAAGCCGACTTGCGCACAGCAAGCTCCCACAAACAGCAGTGTGATATTGACCAGATATTTTTTTTTGTTATATTGATTGAGAAAACATAGAAACATAGAAAATAGGTGCAGGAGTAGGCCATTCAGCCCTTCTAGCCTGCACCGCCATTCAATGAGTTCATGGCTGAACATGAAACTTCAGTACCCCCTTCCTGCTTTCTCGCCATACCCCTTGATCCCCCGAGTAGTAAGGCCTTCATCTAACTCCCTTTTGAATATATTTAGTGAATTGGCCTCAACTACTTTCTGTGGTAGAGAATTCCACAGGTTCACCACTCTGGGTGAAGAAGTTTCTCCTCATCTCGGTCCTAAATGGCTTACCCCTTATCCTTAGCCTGTGACCCCTGTTCTGGACTTCCCCAACATTGGGAACATTCTTCCTGCATCTAACCTGTCTAAACCCGTCAGAATTTTAAACGTTTCTATGAGGTCCCCTCTCATTCTTCTGAACTCCAGTGAATACAAGCCCAGTTGATCCAGTCTTTCTTGATAGGTCAGTCCCACCATCCCGGGAATCAGTCTGGTGAATCTTCGCTGCACTCCCTCAATAGCAAGAATGTCCTTCCTCAAGTTAGGAGACCAAAACTGTACACAATACTCCAGGTGTGGCCTCACCAAGGCCCTGTACAACTGTAGCAACACCTCCCTGCCCCTGTACTCAAATCCCCTCGCTATGAAGGCCAACATGCCATTTGCTTTCTTAACCGCCTGCTGTACCTGCATGCCAACCTTCAATGACTGATGTACCATGACACCCAGGTCTCGTTGCACCTCCCCTTTTCCTAATCTGTCACCATTCAGATAATAGTCTGTCTCTCTGTTTTTACCACCAAAGTGGATAACCTCACATTTATCCACATTATACTTCATCTGCCATGCATTTGCCCACTCACCTAACCTATCCAAGTCACTCTGCAGCCTCATAGCATCCTCCTCGCAGCTCACACTGCCACCCAACTTAGTGTCATCCGCAAATTTGGAGATACTACATTTAATCCCCTCGTCTAAATCATTAATGTTAAATGTAAACAGCTGGGGCCCCAGCACAGAACCTTGCGGTACCCCACTCGTCTGCCTGCCATTCTGAAAAGTCCCCATTTACTCCTACTCTTTGCTTCCTGTCTGACAACCAGTTCTCAATCCACATCAGCACACTACCCCCAATCCCATGTGCTTTAACTTTGCACATTAATCTCTTGTGTGGGACCTTGTCGAAAGCCTTCTGAAAGTCCAAATACACCACATCAACTGGTTCTCCTTTGTCCACTTTACTGGAAACAACCTCAAAAAATTCCAGAAGATTTGTCAAGCATGATTTCCCTTTCACAAATCCATGCTGACTTGGACCTATCATGTCACCATTTTCCAAATGCGCTGCTATGACATCCCTAATAATTGATTCCATCATTTTACCCACTACTGAGGTCAGGCTCACCGGTCTATAATTCCCTGTTTTCTCTCCCTCCTTTTTTAAAAAGTGGGGTTACATTGGCTACCTTCCACTCGATAGGAACTGATCCAGAGTCAATGGAATGTTGGAAAATGACTGTCAATGCATCCGCTATTTCCAAGGCCACCTCCTTAAGTACTCTGGGATGCAGTACTCTGGGATGCAGTCCATGAGGGATAAATATTGGCCAGGACACCGTGGATAACTGCCCTGCTCTTCTTCGAACTAGTGCCATGGGATCTTTTACATCCACCTGTGAGAGAGCAGACAAGGCCCTCAGTTTAACATCTCATCTGAAAGGTGGCACCTCTGACAGTGCAGCACTCCCTCAGTGGGACTTGAACCCACAACCTTCTGACTCGGAGGCAGGAGTGCTACCCACTGAGCCACAGCTGATACGGTCCTGCGAGCGGGGCTGGGGTTCCCACGGGCATCCGCTGTCTTGCCACACCCCAGCCCAAGTGGCCATTCTTGACGTGTGAGTGACGATTGGCAGACTGCTCACCTGCAGAGCGCAATCGCAACCGTGTCGCCCCCCACTCATAGCTCTCTGGGTCGGGATGAGAATCAGGGATGCCCACTAATCCGGGGGGGTGGGGGGGACTGAAGCCAACTGCAGCACTGCCCCCTGCTATCCATGCCGAGAACGATCGACTGCCCATACCAGGAAACTGCCCTGCAACCACCTTGTCTACAAGGCTGCACTGGGCAACCCATTAATGCACATTTTTCCCCGGTTGAGGCTGAGGCAAATGGTTGGTTCAGAGCAGACGGAGTTTCTAGCCGTGCTGCTCCTGATCGGGGTTCTGGCACTGGGGGCCTGAAATAGGAAGCGTCCCAGTCTGTCCAACACTTAAACCTCCTTCATCGTACTGAGCGCAAAATGAAGGGAATGGGCAGACTTCATGACTAAGGTCAGAGCAAGTGGAGTCGGGACAAGTAGCAGAATGGATAGCTGGCTGGAAAACAGAGCAGTGACTCGGTCTAGTGGGAAATGGTGTTGCAAAGGATCGGTGTTGGGACCACTGTTCACTATTTACATAAACGATCTAGACTCGGGGAATCAGAAGTGCAATTTGAAAATGACACCAAATTGGTAGGTATAGTTAATAGAGAGGAAGATTGTAATAAAATACAAGATGGTGTTAAAAGCTTGCAGAATGGGCGTGTGATTGGCAAATAAAATTCAGTGTAGACAAGTATGAGGCGGTGTATTTTGGTAGGAAGAATAAGGAGGCCCCATATCGCTTGGATAATCGGAGTGTAAATGGGGCAGAGGAGCAAAGGGATCTGGGGGCACAGATTCACGATGCAGGTTTCCAAAGCCTCATTACAAAAAGCAAACTAAGCACTGGGTTCATTTCTAAAGGGATTGAATTGAAAACATTGAGGTTATGTTCATAGAATCCTAGAAATTTACAGCAGGGAAGGAGGCCATTCCGGCCCATTGTGTCCGCGGCGGCCAACCAAGAGCTAACCAGCCTAATCCCACTTTCCAGCTCTTGGTCCCTAGCCCTGTAGGTTACGGCACTTCAAGTGCACATCCAAGTACTTTTTAAATGTGGTGAGGGTTTCTGCCTCTACCACCCTTTCAGGCAGTGAGTTCCAGACCCCCACCACTCTGGGTGAAGACATTTCCCCTTGTTTCTCCTCTATACCTCCCCCAATTACTTTAAATCTATGCCCCCTATTGTTGACCCATCCACCAAGGGAAACGGGTCCTCCTTATCCACTCTATCCAGGCCCCTCATAATTTTATACACCTCAATCGGGTCTCCCCTCAGCCTTCTCCGTTCCAAAGGAAACAGACCCAGCAACTCCTATCTTTCCTCATAGCCAAAATTCTCCAGTCCAGGCAACATTCTTGTAAATCTCCTCTGCACCCTCTCCAGTGCAATCACATCTTTCCTGTAATGTGGTGACCAGAACTGCACGCAGTACTCTAGCTGGGGCCTAACCAGTGTTTTATACAGTTCAAGCATAACCTCCCTGCTCTTGTATTCCATGCCTTGACTAATAAAGGCAAGTATTCCATATGCCTTCTTAACCACCTTATAGAAACATAGAAACATAGAAAATAGGTGCAGGAGTAGGCCATTCGGCCCTTCTAGCCTGCACCGCCATTCAATGAGTTCATGGCTGAACATTCAACTTCAGTACCCCATTCCTGCTTTCTCACCATACCCCTTGATCCCCCTAGCAGTAAGGACTTCATCTAACTCCTTTTTGAATATATTTAGTGAATTGGCCTCAACAACTTTCTGTGGTATCTACCTGGCCTGCTACCTTCAGGGATCTGTGGACATGCACTCCAAGGTCCCTTTGTTCCTCTACACTTTTCAATGTCGTACCATTTAATGTGTATTCCCTTACCTTGTTAGACCTCCCGAAATGCATTACCTCACACTTATCCGGATTGAATTCCATTTGCCACTGTTCTGCCCACCTGACCAGCATATTGATATCTTCCTGCAGTTCGCAGCTTTCTTCTTCATTATCAACCGCACAGCATATTTTAGCCCATGTCAAACATATATAGAACTTTGGTTGCACCACATTTGGAGTACAGTTCTGGTCTCCATATTATGAAAAGGCGATAGAAGCATTGGAGAAAGTAAATAAGATTTACCAGGATGGTACCAGAACTGAGAGATTATACCTATCGGGAAAGATTGAACAGACTGGGGCTCTTTTCTCTGGAAAAGAGAAGACTGACCTGAAAGAGGTCTTTAAGGTTCTGAAAGGGATTGGGGAAATATAGAGAAGATGTTTCCACTTGTGGGGGAGCCCAGAACTAGGAGCCAAAAATACAGGATAGTCATTAATAAACGCAACAGTGAATTCTGCAGAAACCTCTTTACTTCGAGAGAATGACCTGTACGTACAATAGCATTTTCATTTTCTTTTCAGGCAGCAGACACTCTGGCCGTGCGACAGAAGAGGCGGATTTACGACATCACCAACGTCTTGGAGGGGATCGGGCTGATAGAAAAGAAATCAAAAAACAGCATTCAGTGGAAGTGAGTGAGAGAAAGTGAGGGGCGGGGCAAGCACTTCAATATCGCAGATCGGTGTCTTCGTCGTTCGCTTTCTCTCGCGCTCTCCCTCCCTCCCTCTCGCGCTCTCCCTCCCTCCCTCTCGCGCACTCTCGCGCTCTCCATCCCTCCCTCTCGCGCTCTCCATCCCTCCCTCTCGCGCTCTCCCTCCCTCCCTCTCGCGCTCTCCCTCCCTCCCTCTCGCGCTCTCCCTCCCTCCCTCTCGCGCTCTCCCTCCCTCCCTCTCGCGCTCTCCCTCCCTCCCTCTCGCGCTCTCCCTCCCTCCCTCTCGCGCTCTCCCTCCCTCCCTCTCGCGCTCTCCCTCCCTCCCTCTCGCGCTCTCCCTCCCTCCCTCTCGCGCTCTCCCTCCCTCCCTCTCGCGCTCTCCTCCCTCCCTCTCGCGCTCTCCCTCTCGCGCTCTCCCTCCCTCCCTCTCGCGCTCTCCCTCCCTCCCTCTCGCGCTCTCCCTCCCTCCCTCTCGCGCTCTCCCTCCCTCCCTCTCGCGCTCTCCCTCCCTCCCTCTCGCGCTCTCCTGCCCTCTCCCTCCCGCCCTCTCCCTCCCGCCCTCTCCCTCCCGCCCTCTCCCTCCCGCCCTCTCCCTCCCGCCCTCTCCCTCCCGCCCTCTCCCTCCCGCCCTCTCCCTCCCCGCCCTCTCCCTCCCGCCCTCTCCCTCCCGCCCTCTCCCTCCCGCCCTCTCCCTCCCGCCCTCTCCCTCCCGCCCTCTCCCTCCCGCCCTCTCCCTCCCGCCCTCTCCCTCCCGCCCTCTCCCTCCCGCCCTCTCCCTCCCGCCCTCTCGCTCCCTCCCTCCCTCTCGCTCCCTCGCTCCCTCCCTCCCTCTCGCTCCCTCCCTCCCTCTCGCTCCCTCCCTCCCTCTCGCTCCCTCCCTCCCTCTCGCTCCCTCCCTCCCTCTCGCTCCCTCCCTCCCTCTCGCTCCCTCCCTCCCTCTCGCTCCCTCCCTCCCTCTCGCTCCCTCCCTCCCTCTCCCTCCCTCCCTCCCGCTCCCTCCCTCCCTCTCGCTCCCTCCCTCTCGCGCCCTCCCTCCCTCCCTCCCTCCCTCCCGCGCTCTCCCTCCCGCGCTCTCCCTCCCGCCCGCCCGCGCTCGCTCTATCCGCCCTTTAGCGCCCGCCCTCTCGCGCCCTTCCCGCGCGCGCCCTCCTCGCGCCGGCCCTCCTCGCGCTCTCCCTCCCTCCCTCGCGCGATCTCCCTCTCGCCCTCTCCCTCCCTCCCTCTCGCGTCCTCCCGCGCTCTCCCTCCCGCGCTCTCCCTCCCGCGCTCTCCCTCCCGCGCTCTCCCTCCCGCGCTCTCCCTCCCGCGCTCTCCCTCCCGCGCTCTCCCTCCCGCGCTCTCCCTCCCGCGCTCTCCCTCCCGCGCTCTCCCTCCCGCGCTCTCCCTCCCGCGCTCTCCCTCCCGCGCTCTCCCTCCCGCGCTCTCCCTCCCGCGCTCTCCCTCCCGCGCTCTCCCTCCCGCGCTCTCCCTCCCGCGCTCTCCCTCCCGCGCTCTCCCTCCCGCCCTCTCCCTCCCGCCCTCTCCCTCCCGCCCTCTCCCTCCCGCGCTCTCCCTACCGCCCTCTCCCTCCCGCCCTCTCCCTCCCGCCCTCTCCCTCCCGCCCTCTCCCTCCCGCCCTCTCCCTCCCGCCCTCTCCCTCCCGCCCTCTCCCTCCCGCCCTCTCCCTCCCGCCCTCTCCCTCCCGCCCTCGCCCTCCCGCGCTCGCCCTCCCGCGCCCTTCCTCCCTCGCGCGATCTCCCTCTCGCGCTCTCCCTCCCTCGCGCGCTCTCCCTCTCGCGCTCTCCCTCTCGCGCTCTCCCTCCCTCCCTCCCGCGCTCTCCCTCCCTCCCTCCAGCGCTCTCCCTCTCTCCCTCCCGCCCTCTCCCTCCCGCCCTCTCCCTCCCGCCCTCTCCCTCCCGCCCTCTCCCTCCCGCCCTCTCCCTCCCGCCCTCTCCCTCCCGCCCTCTCCCTCCCGCCCTCTCCCTCCCGCCCTCTCCCTCCCGCCCTCTCCCTCCCGCCCTCTCCCTCCCGCCCGCCCTCTCCCGCCCTCCCTCTCGCTCCCTCCCTCCCTCTCGCTCCCTCCCCCCCTCCCGCTCCCTCCCCCCCTCCCGCTCCCTCCCCCCCTCCCGCTCCCGCCCCCCCTCTCGCTCCCGCCCTCTTCCCGCGATCTCCCTCCCGCCCTCTCCCTCCCGCCCTCTCCTTCCCGTTCGCTCTCCCTCCCGCGCTCGCCCTCCCGCGCTCGCCATCCGGCGCCCGCCCTCACTCCCTCCCTCGCACGATCTCCCTCCCGCCCTCTCCCTCCCGCCCTCTCCCTCCCGCCCTCTCCCTCCCGCCCTCTCCCTCCCGCCCTCTCCCTCCCGCCCTCTCCCTCCCGCCCTCTCCCTCCCGCCCTCTCCCTCCCGCCCTCTCCCTCCCGCCCTCTCCCTCCCGCCCTCTCCCTCCCGCCCTCTCCCTCCCGCCCTCTCCCTCCCGCCCTCTCCCTCCCGCCCTCTCCCTCCCGCCCTCTCCCTCCCGCCCTCTCCCTCCCGCCCTCTCCCTCCCGCCCTCTCGCTCCCTCCCTCTCGCGCCCTCCCTCCCTCCCTCCCTCGCGCGCGCTCTCCCTCCCGCGCTCTCCCTCCCCGCCCGCCCGCGCTCGCTCTCCCCGCCCTTTAGCGCCCGCCCTTTCGCGCCCTCCTCGCGCCGGCCCTCCTCGCGCCGGCCCTCCTCGCGCCGGCCCTCCTCGCGCCGGCCCTCCTCGCGCCGGCCCTCCTCGCGCCGGCCCTCCTCGCGCCGGCCCTCCTCGCGCCGGCCCTCCTCGCGCCGGCCCTCCTCGCGCCCTCCCTCCCGCGCCCTCCCTCCCGCGCCCTCCCTCCCGCGCCCTCCCTCCCGCGCCCTCCCTCCCGCGCCCTCCCTCCCGCGCCCTCCCTCCCGCCCTCTCCCTCCCGCCCTCTCCCTCCCGCCCTCTCCCTCCCGCCCTCTCCCTCCCGCCCTCTCCCTCCCGCCCTCTCCCTCCCGCCCTCTCCCTCCCGCCCTCTCCCTCCCGCCCTCTCGCTCCCGCCCTCTCGCGCCCTCCCTCCCTCCCTCGCGCGCGCTCTCCCTCCCGCGCTCTCCCTCCCGCCCGCCCGCGCTCGCTCTCCCCGCCCTTTAGCGCCCGCCCTTTCGCGCCCTCCTCGCGCCGGCCCTCCTCGCGCCGGCCCTCCTCGCGCCGGCCCTCCTCGCGCCGGCCCTCCTCGCGCCCTCCCTCCCGCCCTCTCCCTCCCGCGCTCTCCCTCCCGCGCTCTCCCTCCCGCGCTCTCCCTCCCGCGCTCTCCCCTCCCGCCCTCTCCCTCCCGCCCTCTCCCTCCCGCCCTCTCCCTCCCGCCCTCTCCCTCCCGCCCTCTCCCTCCCGCCCTCTCCCTCCCGCCCTCTCCCTCCCGCCCTCTCCCTCCCGCCCTCTCCCTCCCGCCCTCTCCCTCCCGCCCTCTCCCTCCCGCCCTCTCCCTCCCGCCCTCTCCCTCCCGCCCTCTCCCTCCCGCCCTCTCCCTCCCGCCCTCTCCCTCCCGCCCTCTCCCTCCCCGCCCTCTCCCTCCCGCCCTCTCGCGCCCTCCCTCTCGCGCCCTCCCTCCCTCCCTCCCTCGCGCGCGCTTTCCCTCCCGCGCTCTCCCTCCCGCCCGCCCGCGCTCGCTCTCCCCGCCCTTTAGCGCCCGCCCTTTCGCGCCCTCCTCGCGCCGGCCCTCCTCGCGCCGGCCCTCCTCGCGCCGGCCCTCCTCGCGCCGGCCCTCCTCGCGCCCTCCCTCCCGCGCCCTCCCTCCCGCCTCTCCCTCCCGCCCTCTCCCTCCCGCCCTCTCCCTCCCGCCCTCTCCCTCCCGCCCTCTCCCTCCCGCCCTCTCCCTCCCGCCCTCTCCCTCCCGCCCTCTCCCTCCCGCCCTCTCCCTCCCGCCCTCTCCCTCCCGCCCTCTCCCTCCCGCCCTCTCCCTCCCGCCCTCTCCCTCCCGCCCTCTCCCTCCCGCCCTCTCCCTCCCGCCCTCTCCCTCCCGCCCTCTCCCTCCCGCCCTCTCCCTCCCGCCCTCTCCCTCCCGCCCTCTCCCTCCCGCCCTCTCGCTCCCTCCCTCTCGCGCCCTCCCTCCCTCGCGCGCGCTCTCCCTCCCGCGCTCTCCCTCCCGCCCGCCCGCGCTCGCTCTCCCCGCCCTTTAGCGCCCGCCCTTTCGCGCCCTCCTCGCGCCGGCCCTCCTCGCGCCGGCCCTCCTCGCGCCGGCCCTCCTCGCGCCGGCCCTCCTCGCGCCGGCCCTCCTCGCGCCGGCCCTCCTCGCGCCGGCCCTCCTCGCGCCGGCCCTCCTCGCGCCGGCCCTCCTCGCGCCGGCCCTCCTCGCGCCCTCCCTCCCGCGCCCTCCCTCCCGCGCCCTCCCTCCCGCGCCCTCCCTCCCGCGCCCTCCCTCCCGCGCCCTCCCTCCCGCGCCCTCCCTCCCGCGCCCTCCCTCCCGCGCCCTCCCTCCCGCGCCCTCCCTCCCGCCCTCTCCCTCCCGCCTCTCCCTCCCGCCCTCTCCCTCCCGCCCTCTCCCTCCCGCCCTCTCCCTCCCGCCCGCCTCTCCCTCGCGCCCGCCCTCCTCGCGCCCGCCCTCCTCGCGCCCGCCCTCCTCGCGCCCGCCCTCCTCGCGCCCGCCCTCCTCGCGCCCGCCCTCCTCGCCCTCTCCCTCCTCGCCCTCTCCCTCCTCGCCCTCTCCCTCCTCGCCCTCTCCCTCCTCGCCCTCTCCCTCCTCGCCCTCTCCCTCCTCGCCCTCTCCCTCCTCGCCCTCTCCCTCCTCGCCCTCTCCCTCCTCGCCCTCTCCCTCCTCGCCCTCTCCCTCCTCGCCCTCTCCCTCCTCGCCCTCTCCCTCCTCGCCCTCTCCCTCCTCGCCCTCTCCCTCCTCGCCCTCTCCCTCCTCGCCCTCTCCCTCCTCGCCCTCTCCCTCCTCGCCCTCTCCCTCCTCGCCCTCTCCCTCCTCGCCCTCTCCCTCCTCGCCCTCTCCCTCCTCGCCCTCTCCCTCCTCGCCCTCTCCCTCCTCGCCCTCTCCCTCCTCGCCCTCTCCCTCCTCGCCCTCTCCCTCCTCGCCCTCTCCTTCCTCGCCCTCTCCCTCCTCGCCCTCTCCCTCCTCGCCCTCTCCCTCCTCGCCCTCTCCCTCCTCGCCCTCTCCCTCCTCGCCCTCTCCCTCCTCGCCCTCTCCCTCCTCGCCCTCTCCCTCCTCGCCCTCTCCCTCCTCGCCCTCTCCCTCCTCGCCCTCTCCCTCCTCGCCCTCTCCCTCCTCGCCCTCTCCCTCCTCGCCCTCTCCCTCCTCGCCCTCTCCCTCCTCGCCCTCTCCCTCCTCGCCCTCTCCCTCCCCGCCTCGCGCGATCTCCCTCTCGCCCTCTCCCTCCCGGGCTCTCCCTCCCGCCCTCTCCCTCCCGCCCTCTCCCTCCCGCCCTCTCCCTCCCGCCCTCTCCCTCCCGCCCTCTCCCTCCCGCCCTCTCCCTCCCGCCCTCTCCCTCCCGCCCTCTCCCTCCCGCCCTCTCGCGCCCTCCCTCCCGCGCCCTACCTCCCTCCCTCTCCCTCCCGCCCGCCCGCGCTCGCTCTCCCGCCCTTTAGCGCCCGCCCTCGCGCCGGCCCTCCTCGCGCCGGCCCTCCTGGCGCCCGCCCTCCTCACGTTCTCCCTCCCTCTCGCGCTCTCCCTCCCTCCCTCTCGCGCTCTCCCTCCCTCCCTCTCGCGCTCTCCCTCCCGCGCCCTCCCTCCCTCCCGCGCCCTCCCTCCCTCCCGCGCCCTCCCTCCCTCCCGCGCCCTCCCTCCCTCCCGCGCCCTCCCTCCCTCCCGCGCCCTCCCTCCCTCCCGCGCCCTCCCTCCCTCCCGCGCCCTCCCTCCCTCCCGCGCCCTCCCTCCCTCCCGCGCCCTCGCTCCCTCCCGCGCCCTCCCTCCCTCCCGCTCCCTCCCTCCCGCGCTCTCCCTCCCGCCCGCCCGCGCTCCCTCTCCCCGCCCTTTAGCGCCCGCCCTCTTGCGCCCTTCCCGCGCGCGCCCTCCTCGCGCCCGCCCTCCTCGCGCCCGCCCTCCTCGCGCCCGCCCTCCTCGCGCCCGCCCTCCTCGCGCCCGCCCTCCTCGCGCCCGCCCTCCTCGCGCCCGCCCTCCTCGCGCCCGCCCTCCTCGCGCCCGCCCTCCTCGCGCCCGCCCTCCTCGCGCCCGCCCTCCTCGCGCCCGCCCTCCTCGCGCCCGCCCTCCTCGCGCCCGCCCTCCTCGCGCCCGCCCTCCTCGCGCCCGCCCTCCTCGCGCCCGCCCTCCTCGCGCCCGCCCTCCTCGCGCCCGCCCTCCTCGCGCCCGCCCTCCTCGCGCCCGCCCTCCTCGCGCCCGCCCTCCTCGCGCCCGCCCTCCTCGCGCCCGCCCTCCTCGCGCCCGCCCTCCTCGCGCCCGCCCTCCTCGCGCCCGCCCTCCTCGCGCCCGCCCTCCTCGCGCCCGCCCTCCTCGCGCCCGCCCTCCTCGCGCCCGCCCTCCTCGCGCCCGCCCTCCTCGCGCCCGCCCTCCTCGCGCCCGCCCTCCTCGCGCCCGCCCTCCTCGCGCCCGCCCTCCTCGCGCCCGCCCTCCTCGCGCCCGCCCTCCTCGCGCCCGCCCTCCTCGCGCCCGCCCTCCTCGCGCCCGCCCTCCTCGCGCCCGCCCTCCTCGCGCCCGCCCTCCTCGCGCCCGCCCTCCTCGCGCCCGCCCTCCTCGCGCCCGCCCTCCTCGCGCCCGCCCTCCTCGCGCCCGCCCTCCTCGCGCCCGCCCTCCTCGCGCCCGCCCTCCTCGCGCCCGCCCTCCTCGCGCCCGCCCTCCTCGCGCCCGCCCTCCTCGCGCCCGCCCTCCTCGCGCCCGCCCTCCTCGCGCCCGCCCTCCTCGCGCCCGCCCTCCTCGCGCCCGCCCTCCTCGCGCCCGCCCTCCTCGCGCCCTCCCTCCCGCCCTCTCCCTCCCGCGCTCTCCCTCCCGCGCTCTCCCTCCCGCCCTCTCCCTCCCGCCCTCTCCCTCCCGCCCTCTCCCTCCCGCCCTCTCCCTCCCGCCCTCTCCCTCCCGCCCTCTCCCTCCCGCCCTCTCCCTCCCGCCCTCTCCCTCCCGCCCTCTCCCTCCCGCCCTCTCCCTCCCGCCCTCTCCCTCCCGCCCTCTCCCTCCCGCCCTCTCCCTCCCGCCCTCTCCCTCCCGCCCTCTCCCTCCCGCCCTCTCGCGCCCTCCCTCTCGCGCCCTCCCTCCCTCCCTCCCTCGCGCGCGCTTTCCCTCCCGCGCTCTCCCTCCCGCCCGCCCGCGCTCGCTCTCCCCGCCCTTTAGCGCCCGCCCTTTCGCGCCCTCCTCGCGCCGGCCCTCCTCGCGCCGGCCCTCCTCGCGCCGGCCCTCCTCGCGCCGGCCCTCCTCGCGCCCTCCCTCCCGCGCCCTCCCTCCCGCTCTCTCCCTCCCGCCCTCTCCCTCCCGCCCTCTCCCTCCCGCCCTCTCCCTCCCGCCCTCTCCCTCCCGCCCTCTCCCTCCCGCCCTCTCCCTCCCGCCCTCTCCCTCCCGCCCTCTCCCTCCCGCCCTCTCCCTCCCGCCCTCTCCCTCCCGCCCTCTCCCTCCCGCCCTCTCCCTCCCCGCCCTCTCCCTCCCGCCCTCTCCCTCCCGCCCTCTCCCTCCCGCCCTCTCCCTCCCGCCCTCTCCCTCCCGCCCTCTCGCTCCCTCCCTCTCGCGCCCTCCCTCCCTCGCGCCGCTCTCCCTCCCGCGCTCTCCCTCCCGCCCGCCCGCGCTCGCTCTCCCCGCCCTTTAGCGCCCGCCCTTTCGCGCCCTCCTCGCGCCGGCCCTCCTCGCGCCGGCCCTCCTCGCGCCGGCCCTCCTCGCGCCGGCCCTCCTCGCGCCGGCCCTCCTCGCGCCGGCCCTCCTCGCGCCGGCCCTCCTCGCGCCGGCCCTCCTCGCGCCGGCCCTCCTCGCGCCCTCCCTCCCGCGCCCTCCCTCCCGCGCCCTCCCTCCCGCGCCCTCCCTCCCGCGCCCTCCCTCCCGCGCCCTCCCTCCCGCGCCCTCCCTCCGCCGCCCTCCCTCCCGCCCTCTCCCTCCCGCCCTCTCCCTCCCGCCCTCTCCCTCCCGCCCTCTCCCTCCCGCCCTCTCCCTCCCGCCCGCCTCTCCCTCGCCCCGCCCTCCTCGCGCCCGCCCTCCTCGCGCCCGCCCTCCTCGCGCCCGCCCTCCTCGCGCCCCGCCCCTCCCTCCTCGCCCCTCTCCCTCCTCGCCCTCTCCCTCCTCGCCCTCTCCCTCCTCGCCCTCTCCCTCCTCGCCCTCTCCCTCCTCGCCCTCTCCCTCCTCGCCCTCTCCCTCCTCGCCCTCTCCCTCCTCGCCCTCTCCCTCCTCGCCCTCTCCCTCCTCGCCCTCTCCCTCCTCGCCCTCTCCCTCCTCTCGCCCTCTCCCTCCTCGCCCTCTCCCTCCTCGCCCTCTCCCTCCTCGCCCTCTCCCTCCTCGCCCTCTCCCTCCTCGCCCTCTCCCTCCTCGCCCTCTCCCTCCTCGCCCTCTCCCTCCTCGCCCTCTCCCTCCTCGCCCTCTCCCTCCTCGCCCTCTCCCTCCTCGCCCTCTCCCTCCTCGCCCTCTCCCTCCTCGCCCTCTCCCTCCTCGCCCTCTCCCTCCTCGCCCTCTCCCTCCTCGCCCTCTCCCTCCTCGCCCTCTCCCTCCTCGCCCTCTCCCTCCTCGCCCTCTCCCTCCTCGCCCTCTCCCTCCTCGCCCTCTCCCTCCTCGCCCTCTCCCTCCTCGCCCTCTCCCTCCTCGCCCTCTCCCTCCTCGCCCTCTCCCTCCTCGCCCTCTCCCTCCTCGCCCTCTCCCTCCTCGCCCTCTCCCTCCTCGCCCTCTCCCTCCTCGCCCTCTCCCTCCTCGCCCTCTCCCTCCTCGCCCTCTCCCTCCCGCCTCGCGCGATCTCCCTCTCGCCCTCTCCCTCCCGGGCTCTCCCTCC